>NC_069129.1:52254335-52384335 GCF_026914265.1 Mya arenaria
CCAGANATGTAAACGTAAAGGTGAATGCTGTAAATTCTGCAAAAACCATTATTTTATTGATTAATGTCTTTACAAGTAATAAATGCTAATTTCGATTTTAAACGAAACCCTTTTTATAAATAAGAAACAAAAACGGCTACTAGGGCGAGAACATGATTTTTTCTCGAAATTGGCAGCTCATAACGCAACAAGTAAAAATGAGCATTGAACAAATAGCAAACATTAACCACCATAAGCATTTTGACAGTCATTCAAAACGCACCACACATTGATCCGCAGTCACACCATAGTTATTTTAATTTTAATTGGGTAATTAACGTCACGCCAGTATCTAATCATAAACATCTGCAATCAATTGTTTAAAACCGGTGAAGTCTTCGGTTTGGTCAAAGTATCTAAAATGTATATTGATTGGTCATCATTCATCTTTTTAATCACTAACACATAAACTCGTTTTGACTATTCAACTAGCCAAAATATTGTTGTGGACAACTTTATATATAATATCAAAGTTTTATACAATTGTCTGCAGACGTTTAGCGCATCACGTAGGAATTTCACGGGCGAAAGCATTGCCTAGCAACATGCAAATTCCAGCTGACGTGAGATTAACGTTATCAAGTCGTCAGTGTAGTGCTTCTAGCGTTTACAATGTTCGTACGACAACTAAATGGATAAAACATTTTCAACACAAACTGCCAAAGCAAATGATCGCGTCGGCTGAGCATGGTGCGTGCATTTAACATTAATTAACACCTGCTTAAGACTGTTATTTTGTACAATTTATGTAAATAGTTTTAAACCAAATTTCGTTGCAAAGGTTATTACGAGCGTGCCAATATCTTAATCGGATATTAAGGAATATTTTTCTCCCAGTCGAAATACAACGTGTACAAAGGGAATTTTCAAGAGATAACATGAACATATTATAGTGGAAAAAAACATGATTTAAAAACATTTTAGAGGGGAAGACTTTTATTGGCAGTCCCTGCTATGTAAAGTAAAAGAAACACGTGTATAATTGAGCCGCGGCGATCACAAATGGGTCTGAAAGTAAATATTTAAAATATCCGTTTGTAATTTCCAATCAAATTTCGAATTAAAAATAGAACGTAAATTACTTCCAAAAAACAAGGGCCCTTAACACGTTAGACCATGGGAACCGTCATACTATTTTCACTTACAGAAATATGAGACGTCATAATTCTCCTTTACGGCATATGAACTCTTCCGTCTTTTCGCGGTTCATATCGATGTGCAAGAAATGTTGTTGCAATTCAACAGTCAAACAACTAAGAAACTTTTGTAGCTATATTGTATTGATTATAACATTACAGGTTTAATGGCTTCTAAATCAGGCGCTGAAAAGAGCCAAGAGGCAGCTGATGCAGTTGGGGGAAGAAAAATACCACAATGTAAACCTTGTTCCACGAATAACATGCTTACAGCTGCTCAAGAGTATTGCCATGATTGCAAAGAGTACCATTGCTCGGAATGTTCTAATTATCACAAAGCGTTTGCCTTCATGTCTGGCCATAACATTGTCGACTGGAAGCTGAAGGATCCCTAGGAAATGCTGTCAACATGTTTGGGTTTGATAAATGTACTGAACATGGGAATCTTGTGACAATGTATTGTAAAGACCATGACGTGTTTTGTTGTTCAACATGTGGTTTCTCAGGACACAAGCTTTGTGAAACGCAGAAGGTATTCATGAATTTTCAGTTGAAGTGAATATAATGCGGGACACATTAACGGCATGTAATTAAAAGGCTTCAAAATTCTTGCATTCTATAAAAGAAATAGGAAAGGAAGAAGAAAAAGAAATCAGAGAAAAGGCAGAAGCAATTAAATCAGAGTTCATTCAGAAGATAGACAGAGATACGTCACTGGCCTTGAAAGCTATTCAAGCATTTGCAGACGCTTTGAAATCATCCAAAAAAGAAGACATTACAAAGGTTTCGCATATCCAAGTTGATCTTAATTTAATGAGAAACAGTTTAAATTCTGCATCCGTAAAAACTATGCATGATCAATGCTTTATTCTTTGCAAATACATTAAACTAAGAACCATTGAATACGGTGGATTTTAAAACATGCAATCTTATGACACAATAACTATTGGAGTACATGCCGAATGTCACCATGCTATAGACACCCTCGTTAATGTTGAGGAAACACTAATTAAACTGCACAGATATACAGATAAGTAGTCAGTAAAATATAGCAGTTATTACATTAATTGAGCAATAAGAAGCAATAACAACCACAACGACACGAAATGCAATATAATGAAGAGTATTTCATTCTTAGCAAACGCGCTGTCATTAGAGGCAATATATGCACTGCCTTAATGTGTAAGTCTAGGTTATAATTCGAAAATTCAAACATGTTTTTAAGCACCTTTGCTAAATCACAAGTAGTCAATTTCCAATCTGACAGTTCTGCCGAAACGTTCAATATTCAGGCACTGTTCTCTCCCTCTTAGAGTCATGAACTTTCTAAAATAAACCGCACCTTTAAGGTCAAAGACATGTTCCCACAGTGTTTGCCTCACATGATCGATCTTATAACAGTAGCACATGATATGTTTTGGCAGGCTTTCACACATAAAATGACACATTTCAAAGTTGCGAGAGTATTGTCTAGTCATAAATGAGGCACTTAAGTTCTTTAGAAATGAGCACATCTACAACAGTCTTGGAGATGATTTGGCCGCTAACCATAAAATTGAATATTTTCCCGTTGTAGTTATGTTTGGAAAGAGCCACCATGAATTAAGTTGGAGCACAGAGTCAAAAACTGTTTGCCTTCCATTTTCAGCACCTTATATTGGAGAATACATGTACTTTTCCAAGCGTAGGAAGAAGGGAACGTAGCGTATTCCACGTAAGACACTATGTATTTATATGATGAATATTTTATCAATAAACAAAATACGTCCGGAACAAAGCCGACCGTCTACCACAGCAGTGATACTTGACAAGTCTATGGTTAAATATTTCCATAGCCAAATATGTTGCCCGCAGTCTACATAATTGCCCCAAAAATGTAAGTTTCTATAGTCTAAAAATACTCAATAGGGTAAATCATTAGTGCACTAAATGCAAAATTGTAACTTTTGTTCAGCTTTATTGTCTGCATTTGTTTAATGCAATACCTATGAGCTGTTTCAAGCTTTTGTACATCTGCTTTTGGGTAAAAGTACCATATCTCGCAACCAAACAGAGATTTAGGCAGTACGACACTCTCATAAACGGTCTTCAAAGTTAATGGAGACATCGACTTCGGATGGATTCCACTGTTGCAGCTGTTGAGGCACGTGCCGCGAAACTGTCTTTGTGCAATCAATTTCTCCTTTCATTACACCTGTTTTACTTCAGCCTTATGTCTTCATTGTTCATAAAGGGAACAAACTAAAGTTAAAATTATTTAAAAAACAATACTATGCTAAAAATAGTTATTAGTATTATATTACATGTATTTTTCATGACTTTATTTTTGTGCTTCTGAGTGCCCTTTACTTTTCGATCGTTATTAACAACGCCGTTTTTCTGAAGGTCATACTCTTTAGTACTTTTTCCGTTGTTGGTTATATTCAGGTTATCCTTCTGTGTTCCATAAAATGTGATATTAATGGCTCCAAGGTCATGTTCGGGAACTGAAATGTTATGTTCAAAGTATATATTGTTTTGAAAGGGTAAGAGTGATAAGTGGTATACGTATACGCCTCATACACACTAAGTTGTGGGTTCGAGCCCCACCAAGGGAATTTGTTCATGAAACTGCAAATGGACGTGGGTTCTCAAAAGTGATTTTATAAGCGACCAGTATTCGTTACAATGGAGCCACAAAAAATCTTTTTAACTAGATAATATTGCAAAACAAATTAAAAACTATAGATAACCCTATCTGAGAATAAAGCGTATTAAACAGTTGTAATCTAGGATAAACGGGGAATCCTTGTATTTGGTGTGTTATTAAAGAATATAATACGATATATTACAATAATACAATGAAAACTGTCAGAATATGTCAATTATGTGAAATAGCTATTTCACATATGCACTTACAGGATTGTCTATTTTGTAAACGGAGTTCCAATGACCAATTTCCATAACTTGCTTCACCCCAAAATGCGTTCACCAGGAATACTGTGTGGACATGCAAACGCCTGTCCACATCCACGTCTTCAGGAGGCATGTTGAAAATTGTATCCAGTAGCAGTGCTTGCGTGCGACTCGGGGAAATTAAATGCAATAAGACGTTCTCTTCTTTTGGTAGTTTCATCCAAACATCAACTGTGATCTGCTCGATGTCGATATCGTTGTTTGAAAAAAGGTCCACAATCCGCTTATCGCCATATATTCTAGATAATTAAATTCACCAAAAATCGCATATAGAAAATCATAAGAGATTTGACTATGTTTTAATAACATTTACACTTCAATTGACAGTATGTTATACGAAGTTTTTATAATAAACACGCAGCCCAGTTGAATTAGATGTCACCATTATGAAAAGTGTTTAATAACACACAAGTAAATTAACGTGATATATCTGAAACACGATTTATTCAATATATATGCATATAAATGGATTTTATGCAGAAATTGATAATTGACCAAATACCTGTCATCCTCAACAAATACGGAGTAGTGCACCAAACTTGGTAGAGATGTAAAATGTTGCGCGAGATGAACCATTTTCATCACATTTGGATAACCAAAGCCAAATGCACTGTGATCTGCAAAGTAAACAAAGCAAAAATATAATGTATAAATTACTTTAGACTCGTAGTTCATAATTCAAGAGATGGTAATTACAGAGACTAACACAACAACCTACAATTAAACCATGATTTTTTCTAATATAAAAAATTCAAGATCAGACAGGCACTCAACGAGCAACTCACTAAACGTTTAAAAACCTACTGACACTCATCGACAGACGCACTACTCAACGTATTAACCCTACAGACACTCATCGACAGACCCACTACTTAACGTCTTAAGCCTAGAGACACTCATCGACAGACTCACTTCTCAACGTCTTAAGCCTACAGACACTCATCGACAGACGCACTACTCAACGTCTTAAGCCTACAGACGCTCATCGACAGACGCACTACTCAACGTCTTAAGCCTACAGACGCTCATCGACAGACGCACTACTCAACGTCTTAAGCCTACAGACACTCATCGACAGACGCACTTCTCAACGTCTTAAGCCTACAGACGCTCATCGACAGACGCACTACTCAACGTCTTAAGCCTACAGACACTCATCGACAGACAAACTTTTCAACGTCTTAAGCCTACAGACACTCATCGACAGACGCACTTCTCGACGTCTTAAGCCTACAGACACTCATCGACAGACGCACTACTGAACGTCTTAAGCCTACAGACGCTCATCGACAGACGCACTACTCAACGTCTTAAGCCTACAGAACCTCATCGACAGACGCACTACTGAACGTCTTAAGCCTACAGACGCTCATCGACAGACGCACTACTCAACGTCTTAAGCATACAGACACCCATCGACAGACGCACTACTCAACGTCTACGTCTTAAGCCTACAGACACTCATCGACAGACGCACTACTCAACGTCTTAAGCCTACAGACACTCATCGACAGACGCACTACTCAACGTCTTAAGCCTACAGACACTCATCGACAGACGCACTACTCAACGTCTTAAGCCTACAGACACTCATCGACAGACGCACTTCTCAACGTCTTAAGCATACAGCCACTCATCGACAAACGCACTACTTAACGATTTATGCCTACAGCCACTCATCGACAGACCCACTACTCAACGTCTTAAGCCTACAAACACTCATCGACAGACGCACTACTCAACGTCTTAAGCCTACAAGCACTCATCGACAGACGCACTACTCAACGTCTTAAGCCTACAGACACTCATCGACAGACGCACTACTCAACGTCTTAAGCCTACATACACTCATCGACAGACGCACTACTCAACGTCTTAAGCCTACAGACACTCATCGACAGACGCACTACTCAACGTCTTAAGCCTACAGACACTCATAAACAGACGCACTACTCAACGTCTTAAGCCTACAGACACTCATCGACAGACGCACTACTTAACGTCTTAACCCTACAGACACTCATAGACAGACGCACTACTCAACGTCTTAAGCCTACAGACATTCATCGACAGACGCACTACTCAACGTCATAAGCCTACAGACACTCATCGACAGACGCACTACTGAACGTCTTAAGCATACAGACACTCATCGACAGACGCACTACTCAACGGCTTAAGCCTACAGACGCTTATCGACAGACGCACTACTGAACGTCTTAAGCCTTCAGACGCTCATCGACAGACGCACTACTCAACGTCTTAAGCCTACAGACACTCATCGACAGACGCACTACTCAATGTCTTAAGCCTACAGACACTCATCGACAGACGCACTACTTAACGTCTTAAGCATACAGACACTCATCGACAGACGCACTACTCAACGTCTTAAGCCTACAGACACTCATCGACAGACGTACTACTCAATGTCTTAAGCATACAGACACTCATCGACAGACGCACTACTCAACGTCTTAAGCCTACAGACACTCATCGACAGACGCACTACTCAACGTCTAAAGCATACAGACACTCATCGACAGACGCACTACTCAACGTCTTAAGCCTACAGACACTCATCGACAGACGCACTACTCAACGTCTTAAGCCTACAGACACTCATCGACAGACGCACTACTCAACGTCTTAAGCATACAGACACTCATCGACAGACGCACTACTCAACGTCTTAAGCATACAGACACTCATCGACAGACGCACTACTCAACGTCTTAAGCCTACAGACACTTATCGACAGACGCACTACTCAACGTCTAAAGCATACAGACACTCATCGACAGACGCACTACTCAACGTCTTAACCCTACAGACACTCATCGACAGACGAACTACTCAACGTCTTAAGCCTACAGACACTCATCGACAGACGCACTACTCAACGTCTAAAGCATACAGACACTCATAGACAGACGCACTACTCAACGTCTAAAGCATACAAACACTCATCGACAGACGCACTACTCAACGTCTAAAGCATACAGACACTCATAGACAGACGCACTACTCAACGTCTTAAGCATACAAACACTCATCGACAGACGCAGTACTCAATGTCTTAAGCATACAGACACTCATCGACAGACGCACCTCTCAACGTCTAAACCATACAGACACTCATCGACAGACGCACTTCTCAACGTCTTAAGCATACAGACACTCATCGACAGACGCACTACTCAATGTCTTAAGCCTACAGACACTCATCGACAGACGCACTACTCAATGTCTTAAGCATACAGACACTCATCGACAGACGCACTACTCAATGTCTTAAGCATACAGACACTCATCGACAGACGCACTACTCAACGTCTTAAGCCTACAGACACTCATCGACAGACGCACTACTCAACGTCTTAAGCCTACAGACACTCATCGACAGACGCACTACTCAACGTCTTAAGCCTACAGACACTCATCGACAGACGCACTACTCAATGTCTTAAGCATACAGACACTCATCGACAGACGCACTACTCAATGTCTTAAGCATACAGACACTCATCGACAGACGCACTACTCAACGTCTTAAGCATACAGACACTCATCGACAGACGCACTACTCAACGTCTTAAGCCTACAGACACTCATCAACAGACGCACTTCTCAACGTCTTAAGCCTACAGACACTCATCGACAGACGCACTACTCAATGTCTTAAGCCTACAGACACTCATCGACAGACGCACTACTCAATGTCTTAAGCATACAGACGCTCATCGACAGACGCACTACTCAACGTCTTAAGCATACAGACACTCATCAACAGACGCACTACTCAACGTCTTATGCATACAGACACTCATCAACAGACGCACTACTCAACGTCTTATGCATACAGACACTCATCAACAGACGCACTACTCAACGTCTTATGCATACAGACACTCATCAACAGACGCACTACTCAACGTCTTAAGCATACAGACACTCATCAACAGACGCACTACTCAACGTCTTATGCATACAGACACTCATCGACAGACGCACTACTCAACGTCTTAAGCCTACAGACACTCATAAACAGACGCACTACTCAACGTCTTAAGCCTACAGACACTCATCGACAGACGCACTACTCAACGTCTTAAGCATACAGACACTCATCGACAGACGCACTTCTCAACGTCTTAAGCCTACAGACACTCATCGACAGACGCACTACTCAACGTCTTAAGCATACAGACACTCATCGACAGACGCACTTCTCAACGTCTTAAGCCTACAGACACTCATCGACAGACGCACTTCTCAACGTCTTAAGCCTACAGACACTCATAAACAGACGCACTACTCAACGTCTTAAGCCTACAGACACTCATCGACAGACGCACTTTTCAACGTCTTAGGCCTACAGACACTCATCGACAGACGCACTACTCAACGTCTTAAGCCTACAGACACTCATCGACAGACGCACTACTCAACGTCTTAAGCCTACAGACACTCATCGACAGACGCACTTGTCAACGTCTTAAGCATACAGACACTTATCGACAGACGCACTACTCAACGTCTTAAGCCTGCAGACACTCATCGACAGACGCACTTCTCAACGTCTTAAGCCTACAAACACTCATAAACAGACGCACTACTCAACGTCTTAAGCCTACAGACACTCATCGACACTACTTAACGTCTTAACCCTCCAGACACTCATCGACAGACGCACTTCTTAACGTCTTAAGCATACAGACACTCATCGACAGACGCACTACTCAACGTCTTATGCATACAGACACTCATCGACAGACGCACTTCTCAACGTCTTAAGCCTACATACTCTCATCGACAGACGCACTACTCAACGTCTTTAGCCTTCAGCCACTCATCGACAGACGTACTACTGAACGTCTTAAGCCTAAAGACAGTAATCGACAGACTCACTACTCAACGTCTTTAGCCTTCAGCCACTCATCGACAGACGCACTACTCAACATCTTAAGCCTACATACACTCATCGACAGACGCACTACTCAACGTCTTAAGCCTACAGCCACTCATCGACAGACGCTCTACTCAACGTATTTAGCCTTCAGCCACTCATCGACAGACTCACTACTCAACGTATTTAGCCTTCAGCCACTCATCGACAGACGCACTTCTCAACGTCTTAAGCCTACAGACACTCATCGACAGACGCACTACTCAACGTCTTAAACCTACAGACACTCATCGACAGACGCATAACTCAACGTCTTAAGCATACAGACACTTATCGACAGACGCACTTCTCAACGTCTTAAGCCTACATACACTCATCGACAGACGCACTACTCAACGTCTTAAGCCTACAGACACTCATCGACAGACGCACTACTCAACGTCTTAAGCCTACAGACACTCATCGACAGACGCACTTCTCAACGTCTTAAGCCTACATACTCTCATCGACAAACGCACTACTCAACGTTTTAAGGCTATAGACACTCATCGACAGACGCACTTCTCAACGTATTAAGCCTACAGACACTCATCGACAGACGCATAACTCAACGTCTTAAGCCTACAGCCACTCATCGACAGACGCACTACTCAACGTCTTAAGCCTACATACTCTCATCGACAGACACACTACTCAACGTTTTAAGCCTACAGACACTCATCGACAGACGCACTTCTCAATGTCTTAAGCCTACAGACACTCATCGACAGACGCATAACTCAACGTCTTAAGCCTACAGACACTCATCGACAGACGCATAACTCAACGTCTTAAGCCTACAGACACTCATCGACAGACGCATAACTCAACGTCTTAAGCCTATAGACACTCATCGACAGACGCATAACTCAACGTCTTAAGCCTACAGACACTCGTCAATAGACTCCCCCAACGTCTAAAGACTGCAGACAATCAGCGAGAGATCCACTCAACGTTATAAGACAACATACAATCAACAGAAAACGCATAACCTCATAAGACAAGAGACAATCACCGACAGACACACAACGGCATTAGACAACAAACAATCAACGATAGACGCACAACGTCATTAGACAACAGAAAATCAGCGGCATACACACAACGTCATAAGACAACAAACACTCTATAAGAGATTCATTCAGCGTCACAAGACAAGAGACACTCATCAAGAAACTCATTCAACGTCATAAGACAACAGCCACACATCAAGAGGTTCAATCAGCGTCAAAAGACAAGAGACACTCATCGAGTAACTCATTCAACGTCATAAGACAACAGCCACTCAACAAGAGATTCAATCAGCGTCATAAGACAAGAAACACTCATCGAGTAACTCATTTAACATCATAAGACAACAGCCACTCATCAAGAGATTCACTCAACGTCATTAGTCAACATAAACTTGTCTTCAGACAACAGAGAGACGCATACCGACATACGACAACATACACTTAACGAAAGACACACAACGTCATAAGACAACAGACACCTAATAAGAGACACACAACGTCACAGGACAACAGTAACTGAACGAGAGACACACAACGTTACAAGACAACAGACACTTAACGAGACACACACAACGTCATAATGCAACATAAACTTAACGAGACACACACAACGTCACAGGACAACAGTCACTGAACGAGAGACACACAACGTCATAATGCAACATACACTTAACGAGACACACACAACGTCATAATGCAACAGACACTTAATGAGACACACACAACGTCACAGGACAACAGTCACTGAACGAGAGACACACAACGTTACAAGACAACAGACACGTAACGAGACACACACAACGTCATAAAGCAACATACACTTAACGAGACACACACAACGTCATAATGCAACAGACACTTAATGAGACACACACAACGTCACAGGACAACAGTCACTGAACGAGAGACACACAACGTCACAGGACAACAGTCACTGAACGAGAGACACACAACGTTACAAGACAACAGTCACTGAACGAGAGACACACAACGTTACAAGACAACAGTCACTGAACGAGACACACACAACGTCACAGGACAACAGACACTTAACGAGACACACACAACGTCACAGGACAACAGACACTTAACGAGACACACACAACGTTACAAGACAACAGTCACTGAACGAGAGACACACAACGTTACAAGACAACAGACACTTAACGAGACACACACAACGTCACAGGACAACATACACTGAACGAGAGACACACAACGTTACAAGACAACAGACACTTAACGAGACACACACAACGTCACATGACAACAGTCACTGAACGAGAGACACACAACGTTACAAGACAACAGACACTTAACGAGACACACACAACGTCACAAGACAACAGACACTGAACGAGAGACACACAACGTTACAAGACAACAGACACTTAACGAGACACACACAACGTCACAGGACAACAGTCACTGAACGAGAGACACACAACGTTACAAGACAACAGACACTTAACGAGACACACACAACGTCAAAGGACAACAGTCACTGAACGAGAGACACACAACGTCACAGGACAACAGTCACTGAACGAGAGACACACAACGTCACAGGACAACAGACACTGAACGAGAGACACACAACGTCACAGGACAACAGACACTTAACGAGACACACACAACGTCACAGGACAACAGACACTGACACAACGTCACAGGACAACAGTCACTGAACGAGAGACACACAACGTCACAGGACAACAGTCACTGAACGAGAGACACACAACGTCACAGGACAACAGACACTGAACGAGAGACACACAACGTCACAGGACAACAGACACTGAACGAGAGACACACAACGTCACAGGACAACAGACACTTAACGAGACACACACAACGTCACAGGACAACAGACACTGAACGAGAGACACACAACGTCACAGGACAACAGTCACTGAACGAGAGACACACAACGTCACAGGACAACAGACACTGAACGAGAGACACACAACGTCACAGGACAACAGACACTGAACGAGAGACACACAACGTCACAGGACAACATACCTTAACGAGACACACACAACGTCACAGGACAACAGACACTGAACGAGAGACACACAACGTCACAGGACAACAGTCACTGAACGAGAGACACACAACGTCACAGGACAACAGTCACTGAACGAGAGACACACAACGTCACAGGACAACAGTCACTGAACGAGAGACACACAACGTTACAAGACAACAGACACTTAACGAGACACACACAACGTCATAATGCAACAGACACTTAACGAGACACAAACAACGTCATAATGCAACAGACACTTAACGAGACACACACATCGTCACAGAACAACAGACACTGAACGAGACACACACAACGTTACAAGACAACAGACACTTAACGAGACACACACAACGTCATAATGCAACAGACACTTAACGAGGCACAAACAACGTCATAATGCAACAGACACTTAACGAGACACACACAACGTCACAGGACAACAGACACTGAACGAGACACAAACAACGTCAAAATACAACAGTCACTTAACGAGACACACACAACGTCAAAATACAACTGTCACTTAACGAGACACACACAACGTCACAGGACAACAGACACTGAACGAGAGACACACAACGTTACAAGACAACAGACACTTAACGAGACACACACAACGTCATAATGCAACAGACACTTAACGAGACACACACAACGTCATAATGCAACAGACACTTAACGAGACACACACAACGTCATAATGCAATATATATTCAACAAGACACACACACAACGTCATAAGACAACTTACATTCAATGAAAGACACTCGACATCACAAGACAACAGACACAAATATTTAACTATCGTTATCAATAAATGTTGGAGCTACCGCAGTGAAACGAAAAGGGTTAAACCGGATGCCGAGTACTTAACCTCACATTTATTTATAAGGAATACATACGCCACATGATCTTGTAAGATACTCACAAAACTTTCCAGCTGCATTTTGCTTAAAATTTGGAGTTTCCTCAAGTCCAGTATAATTAGAAGATTCAACCAGGATATGTTTTATGTCTCTAACAGTAAGTTTTGGACTGGAATATAGAACACATAAACACGTTTTGGAAAATGCTGTCAATTGCACCAATACACCATGCACATTGGCTAGTTTAATGCTACAGATCCTAATTCTATAAAACAAATACTGAAAGATCAACTAATATTTATCTAATAATATATTGAACCAACACACCAGGCACATTGACGATTTTAATGCCTCAGAGCCTAACTCTATATAACAAATACTGAAAGATCAACCAATATGTATCTAAAAGTATATTGCACCAATCAAAAAAACGACGTAATCATAAACTATATACATTTCAACAATCGAGGACATCAATAAAATCTAGATACTTTGCCTGCAGAGCTATCGCTATTATTCCTGACACCAACGCCGTTGCAGATGATGAACCAGAGAACTTGTTGGAGCATCGAGAAGTATTTGGCTGGCTATGCATAGTTGTCCACTGCAGTATTAATATCAGGGGAAAAAACGTAATAACTCTTAAAGTGATACTCTTATTCAAAAGCAATACATACACATGCATAACAAACATATATTTTGAGTGATAAACCTCTAAGTACTTACTAAATAATGCAATTATGGACAATATCTATTACTGAAAACAAGATTGTAACGGTGTATTTAACAGCAGAAAGCGCAAATTTATTATATGATCGGTCATACGAGTTCGTTATTTTAGAAATTTACTTTCTGTGAAAACGATTTATATACACGCTGTGGTAGTAAATAAGCATGTGAGAATTTACGGGCATATTGTGAATAGTAGTTTAATTTATGCATTTGATAACAAATATAAGTGCCTTAACACGACATTAATTGACTATTTTAAATTTAAGTGATATAAAATGGAAGTACAAAGCTTAATTCACACGATTATACTAACAAATATAAGTCGCAATAACGAAATCAACACAATTTAAATTTAACTGATATAAAATGAAAGTTCAAAGCGTAATTCACACGATTTAAAACAAACATTACTGAATAAAAGTAGGCCGAAAAGGACCAGGCCGAAATGATATCTCGGCCGAATCGACCCGACACCAAATTTTTTATCGGTGATAATGCAAGGTACCAGTCTAAATAATTTACGCATGTCGGAGACGACCGAGTAACTACGATCTAGAAAGTTGATTAAACCGTCATAGTTCGGCTATGTCCGTGTTTATTCGGAATGTTAACAATTGTATATATTGTCACATGACTCTATTGAGCCAATTGGGTATCGATATTTTTCACGTATCATATTCAATAAAACCCATTCAGCCGCGTCTTTGTTGCCTAGCATAAACATTCGTCTTCTTTATTGTGGCAAATCTTATTAAGGGGTAAGTGTGTATCTTTAAAATTCGAAAGATCGTGTTTTGATTTACGTTTTGTTGGTGTGCTATAAACTAATAGTGCTTTAGTGAAAGTCGTTTTAACAAGTTGGTCGTTTTGGACTGCGAACGTGTTAGCTGTTGAAATATTTATAACAGCTACTGGTAAATGTTTTTGTGTGTGATTTGCTCCCTCTCAAACATTACTTGCCTGCCAAGAACTTTATTGGATTTATAAATATAATATTCTTCAAATCACCATGATAATAAGGTCAAAATCAAATTTAATTCTGCTGTTTTTGATATTAAACTGAGCAAATACGGATAGAAAATGTTGATTATTTTAAAACCTATGTCAATACTAAACTTACTATTAAGTTTAATTGTGATATATTTGGCCATTAAATAATCATTCATTTCAGTTGTAAAAACATTTGGATTTTGTTAAATAAACATCATTTTATCCAGAGAATTTTATTATGAACAAAAACTAATTTCTTTTTACAAAACTGAGCAATTAATAACACATAGCCAAAATTACATCACATTTTTAAAACAATATTCTGCGTCACAATATGAAAAAAATGTAATGGCCTTATTACCATCCCGGAGTCATAGCGAGTATTTCCATCACCAAAGGCAGAGACGAGAGTTGCCGTGTTGATGTCTCGGCGGCCGGGCAAAGTCCCGTTGACACCGATAGTGTTCACAGCAATCGTATAAAGACTGTTTGAAAATCCATTACCTGGTCTCCCTGCTGGAAACACGTATATTGAACCCAGACCTTTACGGCCCTAAAATAAACATTCCTGTTACTGGAGATCAAAGCACATTTCTCAATAATACAATAAAAACTACAGGGACAAGCCAGGAAAAAGATATTCAAATATAAGCCAAAGACACAAGTGGCACAGCGTAAGGAACTAAACGACACCGAACAAGGGAAACAAACGTACGAATGGAATTAACGGTCCACATATGCATCATTATAGTTTTAATGTTGGGATAACCGCCATGGAACAGAAGTTCAATGGAACACGACTTAAAGCTGCGCTCTCACAGATTTACCATTTTTACAACTTTTTTTTATTTTTTTGTCTTGGAAAGAGCAAATTTTTGCGTAAATATCTGCAAACCAATAACATAAGATTGCCGACAAAAACTCAGATCGTAGATTTTCATATTTCCATTCTAAAATTAATGTTTTATGGCTTAAACCGTTGCTAACGGTTTAAGAAAAATGCATAAAAAATAAATTTTTGAACTTAGATATAAAAATCTGCGATCTTATTTTTTGTCAGCAGTCTTATATAACTGGGTTCCATGGATTTTCGCAAAAATTCGCTCGTTCCAAGACAAAAAATAAAAAGGTTGTCAAAACGTTCAATCTGTGAAAGTGCAGCTTTAACTGAGGGTTTAAAATATGTGCGCATAACTACCCACTTGTCTAAATATTTTTCAATAATTCAAACATTAAAATATAAGCCTGATCATAGCCTTTATCAAATTTAAAGCAATGAAGAATAAAGTAAAAATTAACATATAATATGATGAAGTAAATTTAAGTACTCATTAGCCAAAACAGGCACCAGCTGTTAACATTTAAAAGGTATAATGCATTTATTCAAAGACATCCATTGAACAAAACTCACACTAACCATCTTATTGTTTAATAATAAATGCATCATTTTACAAACAAGGAGAGTACACAAAAAATAGATTAATTTTAAAAACTACATTAAAAATAGATGGTGTCAAACATTTATGAAGTTATCAATACGAAATGAGTCGAAACCTTTACGAGCCAAGTCTCGAATACTAAACGTAGTAAAGGTGTGCATAGTGGCTAACTTAATTCGGCCTCAGGAAATAAACAAGTAAAAGACATGTATCAAATTTAGTATACTATGCGATTACCTCCGATAAATTGTCATTTTCCACGTTATCTTTCCATTCAAGTATCAGTTAATCATGAACAAACTTATTAAGTTAAAACAATCGCGTTGAAGATAAACTATTTGATAACTATATTTATATTACCAAAAGGTGTGTAACTAAAAAATACACTGAATTGGGTTTGTAATGGATATCAGACGATGCATTACCGCGGGTTTGGATATTTCTATATTGTGGGTACTTACTTCCTTATATCCTTTGAAAAGAGCCTTTTCTGATGCAAAGTCAAGTTTGGTAAAAGGCTTGTTGAAATCCCAGCTACATGAATAAATGGCGATATGGTTGTGTTTGTACGCAAGGGCGGCGGCATACGCGGAGGATTCCATCGCGGGATAGGGCCAATTTTTGAATTGCATCACCTTGCCAGTTTTCAGTACTTTGAAAAGTATAGAACATAATTCATTATTTTACAATATGACACCATTTTACTCGTATTTTAACTAAGTTTAACTATTTCGGGTGTCCCTCTATGTATCACCATAATATTGAAGACACTATTGTAATTCAGGATATTTTATTTAGACACAAAACATGACCTACAGACTCTCGACACGTTGATTCTTATATACGCCTACTAATCTCCACTTGAGGAACACATAGTTTTAACTTTACCCTATACTCACATTCCATATTATTGTAACGTACCAGCTATTTTTGCATCCTTGGCAACACCACAGCTGCAGGGATCACACGTTGTATTTCTGCAAACGCCAGCGGCCACGGTCCCACAAGCATTACCATGGCTGCACAAGGAATTCAAGTTTACACATCATTAATTGTATAATATTAAAACGATTAATATTAAAATTGATAATAAGAAAGTCTCACTTAAATAGCGATACAAATGTATTTACTAAAGTAACCTTATTTCCAAATGAAAAAGTGCCATAACTTAAAAAGTTAACAAATAATGGTTGAATTTCAATTGTATTTTCTTACTTTGTGAGTGTGCTTAATTCAGGATAATTTCCATAATACTCCGGTGAATAGTTATTGTTGTTATCCACAAAGTTGTGTGAGTATTCAACAGCCTACAAGGATACAACACAGACATCAAACAAAGAACATTTAGTAACATTGAAATGATGTAATATCTTAATGTAATTTGATGATTAAATGTACTAAATGACAGATGCACGGAATAACTTAAATATTTGTAATTGTGTATGTGTGTTTTTTAAAAGAGAAGTATCAAAATATGCAGTACAGTTTTATACAAATTAGCATGGTTATCATTAAAACGATGATTATACCGATTGTAAATATGCTAAAGATGTTCTGTTGCTTTGTCATTTGGAAAGTTATTATGCCAAATTTCATTTGTGACATATTCCAAGATTTCATAATCGATCACCATTATTAATGAAGATAAGGAGCTATATATCAACATACAATATTTTTTTTCAGCTCTTGGTTGTCCCCGTCTATGCCGACGTCCACTATTCCAATGACGATGTGCTTGCCAGTGTAACCCGCCTTCCAGGCGTCCTCGATGTGGTGCACGGGATCGTAGAACGGCGAACAGACTAAGCCAGACTGTGGATCACACAGTATGATTCACATCAAATCAATTATACAATTGATAATTATTTTGACCTTACAAAAAGTATTTTTATTATTATTATCATTATTATTATTATTATTATTATTATTATTATTATAGAGAAATAAAATGCTCCTTTTCAAATCAAGTAAGTAGCATGTAGTTCCAACTCTCACAATTTGGCTAACAGGGGTGTGGCGATCATACACACAGTCTTATGATTCTTATATCATGAATTAATTAGACGCATTGAAGTTTAGTGAGTCTACTATAACTAATCACAAAACAGGTTATACAGTGCTTACACCCAGAGACCCCTTCAGTGCAGCGTTGTCAGAAACATTTGCAAGACTGCATGAATGTGTTTTGAAAAATCAGCTACAATGAACTCGACCCTTTAACCTACTTGCCTGAAACCAATAAGGTCATCTTATGGTCAATAGCAATTTGTATACTAGTAGAGTTTAATGAACAAACCGTTTGTTATGCGGGCAAAGTTAAAAAACCGTGACCATGACCTTTTACCTGCTGACTCTCATATTCGTGCAGCACATTCCCCGATAGGGGCAACCAATGAATGTTACAATAGTTGCATGAAATAAGTAGACTAAGTTTGAGCTTAAACCACTTACGTTTTAAAAACAGTAAAAACTAATATACTTTGTACAAGAACATACTGTTTATATTTTCTTTACTTTTTTTCTTTGAGCTTTAAAAACTTCGAGTATTATAACATGTTCTAGAACACAAATGTGGTAATATAAAAATGGCCGTACGTGTTGCCTTTGCCGGTTATCTTCAAAAATAGTTCGTGTATCCCGGGTATGCCTCTCAAGCGGTGGTACGTGCGGATTCGGGAACAACTGTTCCCCTTGTTGAATGTACTTTACCTGTAACCATATAAACAATGCAGTGTGATTTACCTAATAGCATTTCAATCTTATTCGTCAACTATTAACGGAATGGCCCCTTATTGTTATTATTTAAAAAAGAGATATTGTTTTCGTTTGAATTAGTCACTTGGAGTTACATGAATGCTTAAACATCTTCCCTACAATATTACAAAGTACATACTTGTTCATTGAATGATATACTCTTGCCTAATCTTTAAAACTGATTCAGTCGCGTCCAACGCGTGATATAATAATATTTGATATCTTGTTATTGAGCGGTTTAATATCTAATGTCATAATACTAACAGTGCTTTATCTTAAAGCAAATACAAAACAATTGAGTTATGTTTTATACTGCAAAATGTTTTTTTAAGTATACACACCCGATTATTTCCAAAAGCGTCTTTTCCACCAAATATGTATAAGGCCTCAAGCTCTGTTTTATTAAGTTCTCGTGAAGCCTTGAGCTCGGCTATGTTAAATTCGCGTGGATCCTTGAGGTCTGCTTCATTACGTTCTCGTTGAGCATTGAGTCCTATTTCACTAGATTCTTGTGTCACCGCCATCCATATGTTAAACGCAAACACATTGTGGGTCACCTACAATTATGCAACACACATATTGTTGTCAAAACCTATCGGTCTAAGGCAATAGATCAATCGGACAAATATTTTTGACTATTCAAAGGCCGTTCAATGAGTTTATACTTTTTTATCTATCAGACTGAATGAGTCTGCCAAACATGTGTAATGGAACGCATTCCTGCGAACCCTACTGCGTTCATACAGCATACATGCATAGAAAATGTAACCAATCCTTATATGTAATCAGTTGAAATTATGATAAAGGTACGTAATACTTGCCTTATACACGTATGTCACATTGTAGCGAATGAAATTTCTCCTGACAGTTTTGAAATCGTCTGAGTGGCATTTAACTAGAATTTTATCACTGTATATCAAGTCCAAATCATAGTCGATACATCCTTTAGCATTTCCAACAAGGAACAACATAAGACAAATCGATGAAAACACATTACATTTCGGATACATCTTTACAAAATTCATTTTTAATACACTTTGGACTTTGTATAAGTTAAACAAAAGATAACGAGTCACATGATTCCTGTTTGTTCACAGTGGCCATGATTGTACTACGTAAATAAATACAACAAACATGAAGGAATTAAAGAACGTTTATTTCCTTTTAATACTTTTCAGAATAGTTACTCCATCAGAGTACACTGATAAATTAATTGTTTATATAAAAGACTATGACTTTGGCCTTGTTGAAGTCTGCTTAAACCAGTTTGGATTTATTTATTTTGACAAGGTAAACTGTTTTACTTCTAGTCTTTGTTTCGATCAAGATAAACAATTGTTTACAGCTTAATGTAATATCTCAATGTAATATCTCAATAAATGCATAACCATATCATTGCATCTACTTTATAATCATTGGAAATAAAACCTGTACAAGTCCCTCTAAGGTATATATCATAAACCAGCTTGTGGATATGAGCTTGTCTCTATTTTGTACCGTCGTAAATTGGAATGCAGGCGGTTGGATCAGCAGCTATATTCGTCCATCATATATAGAGAAACCGAACGGAGGGACTTGCTCATCAAATAACGAATGGATGTTGTGAAAATATAGATGTACTACTTAACATAGAGTTCCAATCTGTCACTGGGTGTTTCGCCCCTTATCTCGATACACCCTCTAGATGGCGGGGCAGGTAGTGGTTATCAGTCACTATCTCCTCTATATTGGCTGCCAAGTTGGTTCACTGTGTCGTAGCTAGAGCCAAATAGGGCTCTCCCTGACTCGTTTCTAGATGCCCACGGCTCCAATCATTTCCACACTGACTGTGATTGAAAGCTTCTACATCTAACTTCCACTGGGAAGATCCACGTCATCCAACCCCTCTCTCTACATATATTTACCAAGTCTTGGTATTTCCCCTTCTTTAGCTCGTATGCCCCCTCAATTCTCTCTTCCAAGGGTACTGTTAGCTCCACCAAAACAACCAGCCTTGGATACCTGGACAAAATAAATATGACAGGCCGAAGGGTGGTATTGGCCATTTCCTCGGGAAACTTCTTCCCTAGGTTTTCCAACATTTCCCAGTCTTGAGATTCTTGCAGGATGCCCGTACACGTTGTTGTTGTTGGCTTCTTCTCCACGAGTCGCACAAAACTGATTCTGTTTCAAGAGTCTCTCTTTCCTCTTTTCAGTTTCTAAGGTATTTGTCATTTCTCTTGGAACCTGGTCGTGACGTCATGTATACCGCCCTTGCGCCAAGGCTGTTGGATAAGTAGATAGTAGTATATGCGATATCGATCCTGTATTCTCACACAGCGAGCACGTAAGGTTTTCTGATAACTGATTCAAGTTAGTTGGAGTGGATATCATGTCATGCACTGATCTGAGAAGGAAACTCAGTTGAAGTTGCTCATATCTCCACAGCTACTGCCATGAGATCTTGGGTATCACCTTTGCTGACCATGCTCCTCTTCTGCTCTCCGAACTTATCCCTGAACCAATGTTCTCTTCCAGACATTATCAGAGTTCCACCAACGCTGCTTATGACTGATTGTTTGTAGTGCCTACACTGTATGGTGTTTGAGACTGCTTTCAGCCTGTTCTGTTCTACATCCTGGCTCACTGACCATTTCCTTCCCGTTCTAACTTCTATTCCTGCCCAACTAAGTTTTCCATCGCTCGAGCCTCTGAGTGTTTAAGCGACGTTTTACACCTCGACGAGGGAACTGATGGGCAACGGTATGTTTGTTGACCTACCATAGAGTCCAATATTGGTAAATAAAGGCGGAAATCCAAGCCACCTCCTCAAATGCTTGCTAATTGACTGCTCAAATTATTCGACTGTGCTGATGGGTATTTCGTTAACCATTAATGGCTAGATGAGTCTAGGCAAGAAACCATGCTGAAAGATCCATGCCTTTAACTTTTCAGGGAGTTTAACTTGTCAATCCTCTTCGGCCCCTCTTTATCTTCTGTTTTAACCTGTTTTGGTTGCGGATGTCCTTAAGTGTGAATTCAAACCACTTCCCTGATTGGGTTGTTGACAAGTGAATGGATTTCTTCATCTTGTATGTGCAGCTTGAACTTGCCAGTCACTTTGCCTTTCCTTACTACCAGACACCTTGAACAGCATCCGTGCCCATGAAACAGTTTCTTCAAGTGCTTTGAGAAACCATCTTGCCTGGATATGGGATTTTGTTGTGACCGTCATGTCATCCATGAAACCCCTGTTGGATGGGAGCCGGATCCCGGTGTTTGTAAGTGGACCTTTTAATTCCCTCTCTGCTGTTTTGATAATCGTGTTCATGCCCATGACAAATAAGATGACAGAGATGGTTAGGGTTAGGGTTAGGGTTAGGGTTAGTACAACCTGTTACAAGTCCTTTCCCGATTAGTAACCAGTTTGTTGTGAAGTTGCCACATAAGACTCTTAGGTTGATGTTGCTGAAGTAGCTCATACTCATGTTACTAGCCTTGTCTGGTATATGGTAATGCTGTAGAGCCATCTCGATTAGCTGGTAGGATATGGATCTATAGGCGTTTCAAGCTCAAGCCATACTACTGTGAGATCCTTTGATTGTTGAATCTTCTTCATTTTCTTGGCAATCATTTTCCTGTTCCTCAGGAGCAGTACCTTGTGTACTGTCCTGCACACTCAAGAAGTCATCTACCGCCTGCGATACACCCGACGTAAATCCACCTTCAGCCAATGAAAATACAGGAGCTGAGAGACCTCCAGTACTGTGGCTGGACACTCGACCAGATATCTCCCTCGTATAACGCGGTAAACCTGTGCGTTGCTGATCATTGGTTTTGACCTGATACAGTTTTAAGCAGGTTCTTTATGTCGCTTTGATAAATCGAACTCAAATTTCAATGATATTCTTCAATGAGTTCTAAATTTATGAGTGGATCTTAATGCAAGGTTCAAACCCGGAACCAATTATTGCAACATTTTCCTTGCTCGAGCTTTGTCGCAACATCGGCCATGTATATTGTATTAGTGAGATGTATTAACGGGTACAGACACTTTTTTGAAAATCGTTCAAGGGGCACATGAGATGTTACGCGCAGCTGTTATGAAAGGCATGGGTCAACAATTGACATAGGCAATACTTATACCTTCCGTTCAGCAAGTATAATTGGTAATGTTAAAAGACCCCAGCTTTAAATACCTAGGTGATTAAAGAAACGCCAAATAATCAAGAATCAAACGCTTGATCTACTAGTGAGACATTTTGCTTGGGCTAGAATGGTTGGCATGTGTGTTGTACGTCACTTTAAAGAGAATAACAAGTGGCACAAAATGACGAGCAGTTTCTATTGATGGTGCAAATATGGCGAAATGCATGTTGAAACTGTAACGTGATGAAATGTATGGCCAATGTTTCATAAAATTTGATGTGAATTTTGCTCGTCGCTAGTTAACTTAGAGCTGGTGACCAAATAGTCCTTACAAAAACCATAACGGACGGACAGAAGCACAGATGTACTGATGGACGCACGAAGAAACACATTCCTATTTCCCCATTCAACCTCGTTGCGGACGCAAACCAAGTTCCAAACCGTTCTTGTTTGCAACAATATGTCCAATACCTTAGTACTAAAATATGACTTGAAATATTGCTTTACAAAGCTTCTTTAAATAATGAATCTGGCCTGCAACTGGCAGAACGTTGTTTAGACGTTTAGGCGTATGAATAAAATATTAATATTGTTGCCTAATATAAACCGAAGTACGAAAGATATTTGGAATATGATCTGGTCTACATTCTACATACAAACTTGCTAGGATTACTACGTAAGGCTCAAATCTTAATCTTCACAAATACACACAAAATATTGCTGTCATTATTTTTGTTTATAACGTTTAACAAGTAAATCTCGTTTAAATATACATGTTAAACCAGTTCATAGTGTATGATTTTTCCTTTCCCAACGACACTTTAAAGGGACTAGACAATTGATGATGCAAATGCAAGAAAATAAAAGAAATTGTCAAACACTTACATACAATTGACATAATTTTACCCAACGCAATGAATCTTGATGTACACATCGCTTCATACATTTGCATCTTTCGCAGTTCATGCGCATTTATCCAATTTGAAATTTACTGGGTTTTTCCACTACGTAATTTTCAGTAAGTTTAAAAATGGCGTCGGTATATTTTTATGTACTTATAAACAGATATGATTAAAACTGGGAAACCAATGTGCGCTATTTAAAAACGGAGTAAAACTGGTTGTTGTGTTTATTCTTTCATATAAATTGTTGTATTATCGGCCTCCTTCTATCTCGCATTGACAATTCTATGCTTGTAAAGAGGAATTACTGTTTTTGCCGATTTTTGAACCATCTGTCTGGTCCCTTTTACGGCCCCCTTTCATAAAGAAATAATCGGCAACATATGAATTTTGTTTTGCCCTCAATGTTGAGATGGGCAAATTAATTAACCAATTATCAGGCAATTACTAGTAATGTTTCTAATCAAATATAACCTTATCAGATTATTGATGGAATATACACGTTCGAGAAACCCAGTGGCATCTCAGGTCAGCTTTCTTTTCACCAGCTGCAAGAAATCAAAAGACATTGTAATGGAAAGGTATTCTTTTTACATGTACTTTATTGTCATCGTTAACGTGTTTACAGACAACTTATAAAATGAGTTCGTTGGTTTCTGTTGTCTATATTGTATCTTTATAATTCAATCAAGGACTGCACTGCTTTTATAAAACAGTAGATAATGTTTTCGCGTGATCATTCCGTGTGTATTAATCATTCAAAGAGGCATATGTGCAGAACAGCATAGTTGATCAACAATTTCCAGTTGTTTAAGACCTCTTTTATGACTATTCTCTACAGATTGAAGACATCGAACAAAGTCGCTACATGTTTCCCGCAGTGCCGCAGAAGAAGCATGCAGACGGGAATCACAGGCATTCATCGGTAAATAATAGCTTTATATGCTGCATGCATCTTATTATAAAATAGCCCTTAGAAGTTAAACCATACAAACATACTTCATAATTACGTTAACAGTCATATTCACAACGTCGTGTCGCAGTATGTTCCTGTAAGAATATAAAACTCGTAGAGTATTCTTTGAAAAGTTCCTGTATAAGTTTTATTTACAACATATTGTATAAATTTTAGGAGATGCTAAAGTGCTCATCCTTTTACCACAAATATATGCGCGTTTCGGAAGCCTGGCAAAACGGTTACAGTGGCAGAAATATTAGAATCGGGATGATCGATGTTGGTTTTATTCATTCACCATCTGTTCGACAACATGTTGTAAGTTTTGTTGGTGTGTGTTTCGTTGAACGTATGTTAGGCCTCTAGAGAAGGGTTATCTTTTGGCTACTTGGCTTGTCCATGTAGTTTCAATTTTGTCATATGGTGTTACTTTTGTATTTAATAAGAGTATTAACATGCATTATATCGTATTTTGTTTCACTACACACATTGTCAATATTTACTTCACCCCTTAAAGTATCAGGTTTGGTAACTTATATACAGAGCATAGCGTAGTTTAAATGATTTCGATTTATAGTGATATTTTACCTTGACTAAAACGTCAGTATGACAATTGTATTATGTATACAATCACAATCTGTTCTTCAGCATGTTGTGTATATTTAAGTGATGTTGTATATCTTGAACTGGCTGTTTTGCCTTGATCCTTGTGCCTAATACCAGATCATGGAAAAAAATCCGAAAAATAAATAAGTAAGATTACATACATTATATAGATATTTAGATGGTACAGATGCATTCAGTGCCCCCAAAACGGCTAAGAAATATTGCTATATATTATGAAACGTATTATTTTGGATAGAGGAATTGCTAGTAAAATATCAATACCTTCAATGCTTGTTAGTACATTTATAACAGTACTCCAGAAGTGGTAAACACATTGTTGATGCTGGTTTTTGTAACATGATGCATACTTTATTATGTTTCAGCATGTTTCCATGTCACACGACTTTCATCCCAATCGCAGTAAAAGGTAATTCTTGCTGTAGTTGATGGCAAAACATTGTCAATGCACGAATTTATTCATCGAATGATCGGCAGTTTTCAGTCACGAAATTATTTGTGAAAGAAGATTTTACGGAAAATGATTTTTGCTTCAAAAGACTGTCAGATAAACAATGTCATGTTCTTATGTGACGATTGTTCCTATTGGATGAAAGACATTTTCATTTTTGTTACCAGGAAATGAATTTAAGAAAGACATTTTCATTTTTGTTACCAGGAAATAAATTTAAGAAAGACATTTTCATTTTTGTTACCAGGAAGTGGATTTAAGAAAGAAATTTTTAATTTTTGTTACCAGGAAGTGAATTTAAGAAAGACATTTTCATTTTTGTTACCAGGAAGTGAACTTATGAAAGACATTTGCATTTTTGTTACCAGGAAGTGAATTTAAGAAAGACATTTTTTTTTTTTGTGACCAGAAAGTAAATTTAAAAAGACAATTTCATTTTGATGACCAGGAAGTGAATTTAAGAATGACTTTTTCATTTTTGTGACCAGGAAGTGAATAAAATTCACTTTTAACTTACTGTTTGCTTCAATAGATTTCGAATTAAACATATATCATCAAGAAATAAATTGGCATTGTTTATTGAGTAGACGGAATAATTTTGACACAAAAACATATTTGTATTGTAGTAGACTTTTTCGAAAAATATGCAACTGCTTTTCTAGCCAAAACCTGAAAAAAATCATCTACGTAAAATGTGTTCAACTCCAAATCATACAAAAACAACGTTGAGACGAATGTATGTTTTACTCTTGAAAATAAGTGATCCTCAAAACTAAATAGAACACTTTTGCAAAAAAATTCCTATCTGCCTTTGTATTTATTTAGAAGAGGAATCCCAACCGAACATATTTCTCAAGAATTCTGCCTCTTTTGTGACGTAGGGGTTGCTTTTAACGCGCAGTACGCAGGTGAGTTAAAACAAAAGTGGATTAAGACGAACCATTCGGGTCAAAAGTCAATTAACACTTAAATATGTTTTAAAGGTCTACAAGAAACGTAACAATTAATTACATCTTCAAAAACCTACCTAGTTTTTATAATCCCTCTGTACCAAAAGATTTTTTTTATTATTTCATGAAATATGTTTTTTCTGAAATGTGATATCAAGAATACTTTACGTCTTCCAAAAAAACCGGTGAAGTTTGAGCAAAAGTGGGTCAAAATTTATTTAATTACCCGTTTAGATAACCTTCTAATATATTGAAAATAGAAGATAAATAATACTTTTAAATAATCTAACCATAACATGAAAACTGAACGAACTGTATAAAAATTATCTTTAGAACAGCAATATTTTTACGTACTAAAGTTCTTAAATATCTTTACGTTTTCCCTTTTGGAAAGCAAACTAATTAATGTAAGTCCATTAAAAAATGAGAGAGCTTCAGCACATTGTGTTAGTGAGCTTGTTTTCAAGTAGATATAATTGTTTAACTTTTCAGACCTGCATATTGGCGATGTAGGAACTTCTGACCATGCAGCATTTACGGACGTGGAAACTTTTGCTAAAGCTTTAGTTTACAAGCAACACCTTATTGATATTTATGTATGTGAATGGACATTCAACTTTGAACTAGACGAGTTTGATTTTGCCATACAATCTGCAATAAAGAGTGGAGTAAAAGAGGTTAAGCCAGTTCTACAATTGATTTTGTTGTTGCTGAATTTGATGTAAAAATAATAGCAAAATTATCAAATTTATTTTCATTAATATTAACAATGTAAATGCTTACTGTAACTGGTTTATTTTTTTACTTAAGGGTCGTCGTGGACTGGGGTCTGTTTATGTTCTCCCAGCCGGATACCCGGGTGATGGTTTTCTCCACGACACATACGTTATTTCAGTTGGATCAATCGATGATTTCACCAAAGATTTCAACGCAACTGCAATTAATTCAGCCACTCTCGTTTCGGTTTTTGTGGTAAACATATATTTCAGATTTCTTACTAGCGTTCCTACCTTTAAATGCTAAACTTCAAACCATACAACCACAATTTGAAAGTACAAAAAAAGCTAAAATTAATTTGACCATTACATCTAATATAATTATTAGAAGTACGTTTGGTAATATTTATTATGAATTTAAACGTTTTACATTTTAAGTTTTTTTCCAGAAAGATTGAGTTTTTTAGCTCGATTTATCCTTTTCAAACAAACCAAAAAAAATATGCATCAGAATTGAAATGATAACAAACATGTAACCATATTGGAATTTACATAATTGCTCGACTTTTTATTTTTTGAAATTTATTTCTTCCTTTGCATTGCATAAAACATCCATATTTAACTAGAAATGTGTCTTAAATACGTAGATAGCTAATGGCTACAAACAAATAATTAGATCTACTCAGTGTTTGAACAAAATAGATTGGGTCAGATAGTTCTGCCTATGTTTAAAAGAACAGAATATCAATATTACCCAGGGAGACAGAGGAAGTGAACCGCCTTGCTTTGGACCACTATCAGCACCTGGTATTGTTGCGGGAATGATAGCATTTATGCTTGAAGCTAAGTACGTACACATGTATGACAAACATCAAATTTGACTTATAAACCTTTAACTACTTACTAAATAATGCATTTATGGAAAATATTAATTCTTAATAACAAGAGTATAACTGTGTATTGAATAGCAGAAGGCGGAAACATAATAAATAATTGGTGAATGCTAAAATGTTTCTGGTAGTTTACTATAGTCTCATAAGGTAGAAATACCGTGTTTTATGCACATTTCGTTCAAATTTAACTCGGTATCCTTCATAAGTACCACTGTTTTCTACATTTGTTCATCCTTTTTGGAATATTAAAACAATATTATTAAGTGTGGTAAATCTTATCTGGGAGTAAGTGTACATCTTTCAGGTTAAGTTCAGTACATTAAATCATTAGATGACACGCACGCATTTATCTAGATCAAATTCATGTTAATCAACATTTCATGAAAAACAAAAAAATGTCATTAAATCTACAAAAGTAAGTTTTCGTTATGAAAACCATTGCAACATTCACATCATTTTGCCTGAAACTGAAATCTTTGAAAAAGTGCTGTATTTGTATCAATGCAATATTGCCATTATGTGTAGATGGCATTGTCTCTGAAAAGGGAATTATTAGACAAAACTGAACTGCACGTCCGGGACAATTGTCGAACAATACGAACTCTACAAATGTTTGGTTCATCACAGTGCATATGTTTCCATGTGTTTATCCTATGCCTTTTACTCCTTTTCTGTTAAAAAGGACAGACAATAATTTTGAACACTCGCATTTTATTACTCAGACCTCAGTTGTCATTACGAGATGTCAAACATATTTTGATCGAGTCCTCAACGCATAGAGGATTGGTCAGTGCACATAAGTTTGAACAGAACGGAGCAGGGAAATCATGTACGTCTATTTATATCGTTATATCTTGTATGATAAAATATATTCCGGAATTTTTTAGAAGTATTAAACTGGTTAAGACAAGATGTATGTCCAACTTATAATTTTTTGTGTTATTTATTTAAGTTCACCCGGTATTTGGATTCGGATATCCGAATGCAGTTAAAATGGTGGAACTTGCCAAGTCATGGAAAGAGCTTCCAACACAATATATGTTGCAATACATTACTTCGACTAGGTACGTTTTTAATTAAAACTTTACAGCAATATTGTTACATTTTGATTTAGGATCAGTCATTGTCCGTTGTCCATCGTATCTTATCAACTATTTTGCTTGCCGATAATCTAGCATCAACTTTTCAACAAATGCCGTAAGTTTGATCTCGAGTCATTTAAAGTCATTACACGGTCATGTGGTAAAATATTAGAAGTTCTTTTGATATTTCAGATGTCGCAATTTTTACCCGATCTTCATGAACAAGGTCATAATTTTAGTCATCAGGATGTATAGGCTTAGTTCGAATATGGCTCATGTTCGATAAAAAATTGGTCATTTAGTAAATCGGGTAAAGAGTATAATGCAATAACACATTGGACGTAGAGTTTTTTTGTCACAAACTTAAGTCAAATCTCAACAGAGCACATGTTGAGCCAAAAGTAAATATTGCCGGTGAAAAACTAACATATTGGATTAATAATTAAAAATGCCTTGTTTACCTTCTATGCAAGACAAATTATTGACCCAATCTCACCGATCTTTATCAAAGGTCTGTCTTTATATCAGGGTCATTGTTTAATTTGTATTAGTTTATGCTATTGTTATTTTACTAAAGTGAGCAGTAAAGAACTTTCATGGCCTTTTCGTTACAACAGTTGTTTAATACACTAACATCACATTCCAATATTTTTTTTTATTTCATCTAACATATAATTAAAAAATGCTAATGTAATTTCATTTGTCTTTTAGAGAGTCCAATTCCAGAGGCGAAACACTTGAATTCGCAGTAAACTGCAATAGAAAGTTATGTATCAAAGAAATAGAGCAGGTTGTCGTCCAAGTGCGCAATGTTACATCCAACAGAGGCGCCCTCATCCGGCTCAAATCGCCAATGGGTACCGTATCAACTATGTATGTCTCGACTGCAATTCCCAGCGAGAGGCAGTTTGTATTAACGAAAAGAGATTTCTTATCATCTCATTTTTGGGGCGAGTGCAGTGTCGGAAAGTGGTTATTGTATTGCGAAGGTATATCCATCACCTCTTATCGTACCTGTTAGGAGTTTAAATTTGTTTACCTTTTTGAATTGATTACGTGAACAGTGTGTGTATACCACGTGATAAATTACGTCATATATGCTACGTCGGAAGGCAAAACTTTGCTTAAAATGAAGACTTAAATCAAAGATAACTTTTCATTTACAACACCATTTTAAATGAAACAAAGGGCAGTATATGCCGCTTAAAGAGCCCCGCATTTGTTTTATTTCTGAAATTTGATGGTCATTAGTTTCATCAAACACTTCAACCTGTTTCCAAAATAATGTTTTGACAGTGCTCCGTCAGACGGCCGTATTGTGAAAAGGTTTGTCTAAGTGTTTTAAGAAACTATACTCGCAATCAAATTCTAGTAAAAGACCGAAGGTGGGACTCCGTAAACGGCATGTCACGTAATGCTACTGTTCACTTAACTTGTTGGAAGTCTTTAAGTTATTAAACAACAACCGTTCGAATGTCAGTTCTTTATTGTTCCACGTTCTTTCTAAGTATAATTATCAGTATATAATACAGCATGACATTTAAGGTAATCCCACATCCTAACAGCCGTCCATTAAGGACCCAAGGCCGCGTTCCTTGCCTTGCCTAACCCTCTGTGTTTTCACATCCCAAATCATCTCTCTTATACTAATTTGTTGTCTACATATGACAGCTTTACAACCACAGGAATACACGTTTTTGTAATTAACATGACCATTTTGTACATTTGTACCAGGTCGGCTGTCAACCATCTCCATATTTAAATGACAATCAAATATGCCCTACATTACTTAACATACAGTATGTAGACACATATACATTTAATTAAATCTTAATTATATCTTAAATACAACTTTGATAAAAGTATTACGATATTACGTCACATTTTATACGTAACTCTGTTACGTGACAGGCATAGACTGCGCTATGCTTCATTTAAAATGGTAAAGAAATAGTGAAGTTATCTTTTTTTAAAGTATTTTTCAAATCAAAATATTGCCTTCCGACGTAGCATTTATGACGCAATTTATCACGTGGTATACACACACAGTTGAAAGAAAAAAACACATCATACCTCGATTTATTGATAAATTTATACAAAGCATTTATTGATAAAGCTACTTAACGAGTGTTTGGTCTGCTTGTGGTGTGACTGTACGTTTGTGTCTCTCGTTCAGTGTAACCCTTGCAGTGTGCCTCTAAACATGGTTAATATTGCAATTCTTTGCTACTGGGCTTGTCCCTGAAGTTTATATTATATTTTTATTTGACCGATCAACGACTATAGTGGAATATATAAATTGTGGAATATCAACGACTTATGTGATTTTCTATTCTTCTTTCAGAATGTTGGTTGTTGTCGGCTAAACTAGTGATTCATGGCAAAAAGGGTGGATTGGACAAAAGTTTCTTATGTGATTCAGTTCAGCTCGACGGTGTTATGGATAAAAGTATCGGGGAAATGGACAGTGAAACACGTGGTCTTTTTGGATTGATTTTCTTCTTTGTAATTCTTGTGTCATTTTGTTGTATATATCGTAAAAGCCGAATGCCATCGAATCAGAAAAAAAGTTAATTTATTCAAATAAAAATTATTATATTTTTACATATTGGAACAATACTTACTTATGGATAAATTGTGACATCTGAGAAAAGAAAATGCATTTTTTTTATCTTTTTTTTAACATTTATGTCTGTAAAGTAATGCCATCAACAGTATTTACTGTTCGTTTTTTTATCTTGATTGATTTACTTTTATGTATATCTTAAAATAATAATACCAGTAGTACTTGAAACAGTGACTTAAGATAAAAAGTGTGTAATGCCTGACTATTATATAAATAATAATTATATGTAGATAAGCATAATCAGCGCATCGTAACATTACACAGATACAAAGACACACACACACATACAATAAATACATGCCTTATTACATTATAATGCTTTTAAAATGAATAAAACGTGTTTTGCTCACCTAAGCACAAAATACTCAGCGTGAGCTTTAGTGAAAGGTTGATTGTACGTCGTCGACCGTCGTCAACATTTTCTTTCAACAACTTCTCCTCCTAAGCCACTTGAACAATTTCAACTAATCTTCATAGGAGTGTTCCTATTCCAGATTACTTTAAAAAGTGGTTTCATACAAACTTCTTCTCAGAAACCGCTGGCCTGATGTTAAATTACGTTCACAGAATTGTTACTAGGTGATCCGCTATCGAATTCCTTCGCCCATGTTGATTTGTAAAAAAACATGGCCGCCAGGGGCGGGGGTATTTTTCACTGTATGTCTTAATGAAAATCTTCTCTTCAGAAAAAATGAGCCCGATTTCAAAATAATTTCATTGAAATGTTCCAAAGATGACCCTTTGTCAAATTCCTTCACCCCATGCTGATTAATAAAAAAAAAGGTTTCCAGGAGCGTGTCTAGATACCACTATATGTATTTATGGATATCTTTGAATATCTTTTCTGCAAAAGCCATAGATTTCAAAATAAGTTCACAGATATGTTTCTTAGATGCCCATATATCAAATTCTTCAACCCATTGGGATTCATAAAAGGCGGGACTAGTTTTCACTATACATGCATGTATTTATGGAACTTTTTGAAAATCTTCTCTTCAGAAACAACTCGCCGGATTTCATAATAATAATAATAATAATAATAATAATAATAATGATAATTTTGATGAAAGGGTCACATGAAAATGTTTTTATGTGACCCTTCTGTCAAAATGATCATTATCATTATTATCATAATTACTACTACTACTACTACTACTACTACTACTACTACTACTACTAACATTATTATTATTAGTAGTAGTATTTACATATTTTTCACGATTTTATACACCCGTTAAGAAACGGGACATATTAAAGTTTGACCCTCGTCGTACGAGCGTGTGGGCGTTAGGTCGGTCGGCAGTATGTTGTTCTATCAATAACTTTAAAATCATATGTTTAACCAGGTGAGCTATATATGGTCATTTAGTTTAATTCCATTATACACCTTTTTTGATGTTTCTTTATAAAATACACAAAACATCAACGATGTTAACCACATATCATGAGTGTAGGATGATTGACATGAAAGTAAGAATGTTCCATAAATTATTTAATACAGAAACGATGTTAATTTCGAAAAGTGGTTATGAAAAAGCAATATTGAATTAATAGAGAAGCATAATACGTGTAGAACACAGACAAATCATTTGTGAGAGAAAAACAACAATGTAAAATGTTGCTATAAAACATTATACAAAAAAATCATGTAAGTAGGGATTTCAATTCATGAATAAAACCATAAACACACTGATAAAACAGAATCATTTCCACTAGGCAGGTTTCATCATATTGCATATATCCTTAGTGCGAGAAATCTCGCAGTTCGTTGCTCCTTTGTAAACAAGGCATAAAATGTTACTTCTATTGTTCTAATCATAGAATTATGGGGCAATAATTGCTTCTTTAGTTAGAATATATTTAACAATTTAAAAAAGATTTTAAATGCGAGAAATATCTTGAAATTAATATGAATAATAAATGATTATGGTTTTGCATATGTAATTAATAACCCAAATAGTGTACATGTTAATATATTTATAAACGAATTTATATGTAGAATTATAGATACATTTGAACATGAATGGTATGAAATTATTAGTAATAGTTCTGTTTCAGATATGTATAAAAAAATTAAAACTTCCTTTGATTATGAAACATACTTGGATTTAATTGCAAAGAATTTGCGTTTATACTTTATACGATTGAGAGTTTCTGCACACCAGTTAAGAATACAAACAGGACGATATGCACGCAAAATTTTTAACTAGTAACGAACGTTAATGTTTATGTCATAGCGGATGAATATCACTTCATATGCATTTGTCGATGATATCGTCAGTTACATAAAACCTATATAAAACGATTTAACTATGTTGATCTATCTGTATTCAAATTCCATAAGTTATTGACATCATGTAATATAAAGAAAGTTATGAATGTTTGTAATTATATTGAATCATTTGAATCACTTAATAATAGTTCAACTTAATATAGTAGTTATGCAACTCACTGCCAATGTTAACATAATAATTATCTTGCATTCATTTTACATAACCCTTTTCCCTTCATTAAATTCTATTATATAATATTATGTTTTTTAATATTAGATATGTAACATGTATATTTGTACTACATAACTATATGTACTACGGCGATGTACTATTGTATGAGTCGAATAAACTGTCTGTTCTGTTCTGTTATATTAATTCGTGCTGGATTGCAACTTCAATGCAAGTTAGTTTAGTTTTTTACTGTGTTCATGAATATGAAGTTTGGTATGAAAGCTTGAAAACGTTAATGATTCCATAGTGATCAGACGTGTATTAGTATCGAGCGAACCATTTCTCAAACATTAAAGCTATATTGTTCCAAGGTAAACACGGAGTTTACCAGTAGGGGACATTTCATCAGATAACTTGAACTGTTTAACATAAATGGAAAGCGACAGGATTTTCAAATGATTTCAGGGGGGGGGGGGGGGGGGGGGGGAGGTAATTTGCATTCTCTTTTGTGTATGGCAAAATAAACATGTGTATAAGTCGAAGAAGGTCTTAACGTTAATGATTGAACTATAAGGTCAGAAATGTTATTCATTAGACAAAGATTAAAACAATTTAAACAAACCTGGGAGCCTTTTAAAAAAAGGATTTAAATAATCGTAATTGCAATTATCTGAAAGCTGTATAAACGTCAGATATGGCAATACATATATTTTGTTGATTTTTTTAACTCTGTGTTCATGTTAAATGCAGTCTATAGTTCAATTCACTCAATGATGTAGCCAAATAGTAAAACTATGACTCAAAGATAATTTCAATTTACGACTACAATCGATCTAATCATTTTTATTGAAACGGCCACAAAACCTTAAAACAAGTTACATCGTGGGTACCGCTGAACTATTTTCAGTCACAGGAAACTATGACCTCATATTAACTATAATACTTCTTTTTCATACTAGAGTGCAAGGAATTCTTCTGCACTTCAACATATAAAGGTCTTGGTACTTACTGTAGCCGATGTGTTTCTATAACAGTACAGGTTCAGATGGCTTCTTAACCAGATGATGAAAAGAGCACAGTGGCAGTTGATGCGGTCGGAGGAAGAACACTACCACAATGCCAACCTTGCTCCAACAATATCAGGACAATTCCACACAACTGTCGTGATTGCAAAGAGTTTCAGTGCTGTGAATGTTCCGCACATCGCAAAACGTTTGCCTTCATGTCTGGTCATAACATTATCGATTGGGAGGCCAAATATGCCGAAGAAAATGCTGTCAATATGTTTGGGTTTAATAAATGTCCAGAACATTGACATTCTGTTACAATCTATTGTGAAGACAATGACGTATTTCGCTGCTCAACATGTGGATTTTCAAGGCATAGACATTGTGAGCAAGCAAAGGGTATTCATGAATTTTCAGTGGATGTAAATGTCATTCAGGACACATAAGCAGCTTTTAACGAAAGTCTTTATAGTCCATGCATACTATAAATGGGATAGGAGAGACAAAAGAAATTGAAGTAAAGAAAAAGGTCGAAGCACTTGAAGCATAACTCATTCAGAAAATGAATAAAAAAAATGACAGCGGTCTTGAATGATATTCGAACATTGCCAGATGCTTTTATCAAAAGAAAAAGAATGTTCCAAAGTATCCTTAATCCAAGGCGATCTAGAGTTGTAGAAAAACAGTCTAAATGCAGCATATGAGCAAGGCTCGCACAATCAATCAAAATGCCCCAGACTATCCACTCAGCAATATTCAATAAAATAATAAAAATAATGGATTACATTCAATTCCTGGTTTCAAAAATGCAAGCATCATTCTTAAAATAGCTGTAATCACCACAAAGCCACAATTCATTGTTGATGGGGTAGTGTTTACTATTTTAGCACAAAAGAACTCATTTTGTATATAGGCATTTCCCCCAAAAATGCAAATACTGTTTTATTGTAAATCTCATCAAATTTGTTTAATGCATAATTACAACTACAAATGTTGCAACGAATGTATGGATTATGCTTGGTAAATATTGTATCTCAAAACTAAATATCTAAACAGTTTTGTTTTGTTTTGGTCCTTCAAACAATCTTTGCATTGTGGAAGGCCCTTCACTGTGTTTGTATTTACAGATCAACGATTTTTTCGCGTTTTTGTGCATGAAAGGGTGCTTAACCTTCCAAGACACGTAAAGAGAGAAAGTGGAGGTTTCATGAATAATTCTCTGCCTAGAGTGGAGTTCTGGTGGACTTATATATAAAGTAAAGTGTTTGTTTATTATAGTGTCACCCCTCTTAGTTTAGGGCCAGCCCGTTGGGCTTATGAGACATCTACATTCGTGAACAACTTTACCCCGATTCCTTAAAGCAAATGTCAGGTGCCTGACAGGAAAGCAATCGGTACCCCTCGATTTAACTAGCTGCTGGGTCGGCAACCGGCCATGTCAGAACAAGCCCCTTGTGAGACTCGAACCTTCGACCTCCCGCTCCGTAGGCGGACGCCTTAACCACAAGGCCACGGAGACGATGTATCTACATATATGTTACATATAAGTGCAAAGACAGCAATCATTTAAATGACATCATTTTTTGTTTATCATGAAGCCTTCGTAAGAAACCTATGTGAAGCTATATTGCACGACGCGCTTACACTATGTATGTATTACTTTTGTAACGGTCGTTTGGAAATATATACATAATTTATGTTTGGATGAAGGCACTGAAAGAAAACAAAGACCATTAATTATTTAAGAAATATTACACACCACTGAATGACATATGACATCATAAGGACCAGCCAGTCAGCCCCCGAAGGTGTATATGGACCGAGGCGTTAGCCGGGTCCATATTATTTCTTGGCGAGGTCTTGACTTTTTAAGAAAATACACGGTCTGTTCAACTTTATATACACAAAGAAGCGACACATTTATGTAAGGTATATTATACCGAAACTTATGCGAAAACCTACACTTTTTTACAATTTAATGATTTTAAAGCGCCTTTCATGTGTTTTATTGAACACATCTAATGTTTGCTTCCGACAAAAATGTCGTTGTGGAAACAACAAGCAGCACTCACCAGTTTTATGACGTCAACGGTCCATATTATAGCTTTGGCAAGGTCAAAATTTTATATGGATTTGTTTTGAAAATACATTGATATACGGACCGATCAACTTTAAACACACAAAGAAGGGACACATTTATGTAAGGTATAATATTGCCTAATATTACTGTAGTAATGATAATATGGCTTCAACAAATACACGAAGGAATAAATTTTATTACTATATATATATTATATCTGTAAACATGTACATGAATTATCAAAAAATAAATCATTCATGGATTGTACACAAATCCTATAACTATTTTAGACAAAACAAGCAAAAGAAGCTAGATTTTAAAAGTAAGCGTTGACCTATATAAATGATTAAACATATCAAACAAATAAAGAACTGATCTGGCTATTCAATGTATATAGTTATAGTATGTAAGGTCATGATTTATTCTAACCATTTTAAAGTGACACTCTTATTCAAAATGAATACATACACATGTATGTAAAACAAACATATATTTTAAGTCATACAGCTTCAAATACTACTACATAGTGCACTTATGGAAAATATGAATTACTATTAACAATATTATAACTGTGTATTTCATGGCTGAAAACGCGAAAGTATTAAATGATTGGTGAATGCTAAAAGATTAACTGCGATCTACTATGGTCTCATAAGGTAGCAATACTGTGTTTTCTGCACATTTCTTTCAAATTAAACTCGGTATCCTCAATAAGATCTATTGTTTTCGACATCTGTTCATCCTTTTTGGTATATTAAAACAATTGTATTAAATGTGTTAAATGTTATTTTTGAATAATAGTGCATCTTTAAAACAATGCATGAACTAAAACACGGTAAATACATATCTACATATTATGCAAATGTCTCTTTACAAGAGAGCCGCGAAGTGAACGCCTATGAGTGTCAGTTTTGACAACATTAAACAACATCAGCATGTGTATACCACGTGATAAATTGCGTCATAAATGCTGCGTCGGAAGGCAATATTTTGCTTCGGATGAAGACTTAAAACAAATATAAATTTCACTATTTCTTCACCGTTTTAGATGAAACATAGCGCAGTCTACGCCTCTTACGGAACCCCGCCTTCGGTCTTTTTCCAGGGTTTGATTGAGGGTTCAGTTTCTTGGTTTAAACATATTTTATTCAACATATCTATATATCTATATACACATATAATACACGTTAAATATAATTTAAGTATTTACATTAATATATTGAATCGGATTGAAACGAAAGCATAGCTTATAAAGTTTCTCTCCGTGAGTTTCTTCAAACACTTCCAAAAACCTTTTCACAATACGGCCGTCTGACGAAGCACTGTCAAAACATTATTATGGAAACTGGTTTGTTGAAGTGTTTGAGGAAACTAATCACCTAATCAAACTTCGGTAATAAAACGAAGGCGGGGCTATTTAAGTGGCATAGACTGCCCTTTGTTTTATTTAAAATGGTGTAGTAAAAGAAAAGTTATCTTTGATTTAAGTCTTCATTTTATGCAAAATGTTGGCTTCCGACGTAGCATATATGACGTAATTTATCACGTGGCATACACATTACCTTTACAATTATATAAGTCAGATCTATAGACCTTGCTTGACATGAGCGTATTGTCTCTGGCAACATATGTATCATGCAAGGCGATAAGGTTAAAACATGTACATCAACCCTTACAATGGCATCAAGGCTATGAAAACACTAAAACAAAACAGCTAAACAATACAAGGACCTATTCATATCAGTATTTGATTCTAATTGCGTACTTACTAATTTCCCAGGGTCTATACTAATTTTACAAATATGAAAAATGCACCAAAATATATCACAAACAAAGCCATCTCTTCAACAGGGGCAGGTTGCAAGCCGTTATCAATTACAGTAATGGCAAAGAGGTACACTACCAACCACGCGAGCTTTTTTATATATATTTCGCACATCGTGGCGATTTTGTCTTACCGCAGACGTTATCTTTTTAATCTAATTTTCACTATACGCGGCGATTAAAGCATAATGCCCATGTCCAAGTTCATACCTATACTTTCCCCCGCGTTCCACCGCGTCGAGTCACCGCGATAAGCCGCGTTGCTAATTGTTAATTAACGGTCATTAAGGTTGCTGTCAATTCTCTGAAGGCTTTTTTTTGTTCCCGTACTATACATAAAATTCTAGTCAGTTTTATTAAACTCATAAAAAAGTCGACCCGTAATCTACAAATCTTGGTTCGCACTCAAAACGTAGTTTGATCCCAGAAAATTATGCTTTGCAACTGTGATGCTCTTGTCACCATGTTCCAAAAAATCTAAATTTCGAATGCCCTCGTTAAACTTGTGTGATTGTGAATAATTACTATATTGAGTCAATTCACTTATAAAAAATACTTTGTTTAACAAACACTCAAAAAACCAGCGACATAATTATCAAGTTTTGGAGATGAAAGTGTTTACCCTCGCAATAGAACGAAATCAATACTGCGAGCACGGTTCAATTTACATGTTGTTGTTTTCTAATTGTACCACCGTTACCTGTTAAATACCTGCATATCGCGGTAAGCTGTATCGCGGCGATACGCCGCGTGTATGTTTTCGGTCGCGATAGCAGCAGATGAACACGGCGATGACGCGCATCACCGGGTTGGCTTCCGCGGAATAAATCGCAGCGAATATCCGCGATTACGCAATCTCTCCAGCGGTGGCAACTTATATTTTGCAAAAAAATGCGTGGTTGGTAGTGTACTTAAGTTGGTGAATTGTAATAGGTAATAAATCACAATAATAATATTTTTTAATATCATTAATATATAAAGTTACAGTTTCCCCATGATAACTTGTAAACCTAAGCCTTTAACCTTTTTTGCCTGAATAGTGAAATATTATAAAGGCTTGGCTTTACGGGTGTGGCATCACAACGCACCCTGCCCCTGTGCTCCCTTAATTGTACATTGGCGTATAATATATATTATATATTTTCTTTTAAAGAGATTTAAAAATAAATACGCTGCAAGTGCATATTACATCAAATGCAATATGCAAACCACAAATAACACAGAAGACAAATATTCAATGTCATATACAATTGTAGACTGGTTACTATAATGATCACTGCTTTCGCTCCACTCTACATTTAGGTCTGGGCGAAGGTTTGCGGCAGTGAAAAAAGTAGGTGAATCCAAAGTCTCCTGTTTCGAATGGCAAATGTTTACTGCTGACAACATTGATAACAGCTGTCACTCCACTCTATGTTTGCGTCTGGGTGATAAAAAGTAGTCGGTAGTCAGGAAGTGAGTGAAACCAAAGTCTCCTTTTCAAATGACAACTGTTGACTGGTGACCACATTGATACCAGCTGTCACTCCACCCTTCGTTTGCGTCTAGGAGATAGGGTTGTGGTAGTGAGGAATTGGGTGACCCCAAAGTCTCCTTTTTCAAATGACAATGATGACCATTATGATACCAGCTTTCAATCTACTCTTCGTTTACTTCTATGAGATAAAAAGTTTGCGGTAGTGAGGAAGTGGGTGACTCCAAAGTCTCCTTTTTTCAAATGACAACTGTTGACTGGTGACCATAATGATTACAGCTGTGACTCAACTCTATGTTTGCTTCTAGGAGATAAAAAGTTTGCTGTAGTGAGGAAGTGGGTGACTCCAAAGTCTCCTTTTCAATTGACAACTGTTGACTGGTGACCATAATGATTACAGCTATCTCTCCACCCTACATTTGCGTCTAGGAGATAGAAGGTTTGTGGTAGTGAGGAAAGTGGGTGACTCCAAAGTCTCCTTTTTTAAATGACAAATGTTTACTGTTGACTTTAATATTTACAGCTATCTCTCCACCCTACATTTGCGTCTAGGAGATAGAAGGTTGGTGGTAGTGATAAAGTTGGTGACTCCAAATTCTCCTTTTTTAAATGACAATTGTTGACTGGTGACCATGGTGATAACAGCTGTCACTCCACCCTTCGTTTGCGTCTAGGAGATAGAAGGTTGGTGGTAGTGAGGAAGTGGGTGACTCCAAAGAGGACCATAGTAAAGATGATCATACACATGACAATCACGTAGTGGCTGATACTTGTCCCAATATCCAGCCAGCTGCCGTAGTCCTGAACCAGGAAAAAGAAGTGCTGAAACCAGATGAAAAAGAGCATTAAATATCCATTGAAATTGTATTCTGAAACCAAACTAATGGACATTGTATTCCGAAACCAAACTGATTTTGTTAGTGATGGTACTGACAAGTGCATATGGACCATGTGAACATGTCTTCATGAATGGACGGTTAAAAGATATGGTCTTCATTAATAGTTTTGAACAATGATGAAATCCACAACAACAACAACAACAACAACAACAACAACATGACTAAGAAATTGACACGACCTCCATTGTTTTTCTTAAAAAAAGAGTGATCTTGAAAATGGGGTATACAGTCGCCAACTATAATTAATCTTAAATGTAACTCTGGTATTACTTTATGCTAGATTTGCTTTGAATTGATGCTACTTATTGGAAAGGTTTTAGTTTAAAGATATGCCTGCTGAAAACATGCTTTCTCTCTGTTTCCTATGCTTAATACTTATTACAAAAGTGACAATCAACAGCAGTAAAGATGTAGGTAACAAATCAAAACTACATACCAAGGCCATGCAGTCGGACATGAGCATGATGATGAGAAAGAGGCCGTCAACTGGAACGCACGAGATCACGTGCACAGCTCGTAACGTGCAAGTGACCAGGATAAATGGAATCACGATCTGTAAAGTTAAACATGTGTTAAATGGAAATAACTATACCATGGTAGTGATTTGCAATGGACAGAGAGGGTATGTGTTATCCGGGCTGGTTTGCTCAGTTGCAAGAATATCAGAATATCTGTCTTGCAAAAAGGGTATTTTTGGCAAGGACTGACCATAACCTGTCTTACCCTGTGACATTTGAGGTCTACACAACACACATCATGTGTGCCTTAATATGTATTTTTTTTTCCATGAAAAAGATGTGAAATTATTTGTATATATTTTATGGTTCTATTTTATGTTAGGTCAATTACCGTTGTTTTCCTTAGTAAGTAACCCTTCAACAAGAAAATCAATTTTATATTAATGCAAGTGCATATGGACCATGTGAACTTGTGTTCATGAATGGACAGTTATGAGATATGGTCATCATTAAGCAACCCTTCAACAAGAAAATCAATTTTATATTAATGGTTATCACGAATTCAAATCTATTGGGGTTTTCCTGCATTCCATGGTTAACAAACGAACCAATCTAAAGCTTAAAGTATATCCTACTACAGAATGACTGCTAAATTTCAGTTTCATTACATGAAACAATAGATACAAAAACCAATAGGACAGCTTTGCTGTTTTTTTGTCGTTCGTTCAGTAAAAAAGGGGCTATAAATTAACAATGATTAAAACCAGAGTTATGGGATTTGTATATGCATTACCGGTATGTATGTGCGCAAATTGACTCTGGCAACATGTGTACTAAGTTTCATTTGAATATCCTGAATGGTTTTGAGTTACAGCCAAGGTTTAAGATTTAGCACAAAGCTGGGTAATCCCAATACCTCAAATGGCCCTCAAGTGTGTCCCACACTTGGGATCCCTCTATAGACCAAACTAAGGATTATGTATATTGTAACCCTGTTATACTAACCTTAAACAACAACAACGCTCCCATGGTGAAAGGGGAAAACACTGATATGTAACATAGCACAGCTGCGGGGTCAAAACTGAAAACAGCCAGGGTTAAAGGTAAGATATAATCAGCATTTTATGTATGTTTAAATATATCCTATTTAATAACACATGTAGGTAGATGCTTTTTTTAACAAAGTAGTGTATCTTATGCACTTTCTTTCAAAATAAATTCGAAAAGCACAAAATTCAAATATAAATTATGTAATATGCTTATTGAAAGATGATCTACATGCACATAGTTATGTTCTCAATCTACACCTAGAATACCTGTTAATGCTGGCTATATTTCCCACTCCAAAGAATGATGTCAGGATAAAGAAAATCTGCGCATCAGTTAAGGAATTCAGTCTCTGAAGTCACTGAATCTTTGTTAACAAACAGTTTTGATACAAATTCAATTGCAAGATATATTTGTCGTATATGCATCTGTTTATCTGCTGTTTTTTGTTGCAATATATACCAAAAGCATTTAATTCTAAGAAGGCAGAAGAATGCACATTCTGGTCTCTATGCGGGCAGAAGGGGGCTACCAAAAAAAAGGACAGGGTGCAGCACCCTCCTTTAATCTTTTAGCTAAAACCCTATACTTTTGCTGGTCAGCACATTGTCCTGTAGTTCCTATTTGCATTTTAAAGGATACAAAGTAGAAAGCCCTCTGGATGTCGGATATGACAAGGTAGTTTCTGGAATGCATGTGGCCCGGTAAATGAAGGTTGGCTCTCTCTTGGAAATCATACACATCCACCTGTGAATGTGCAACATAATATATGGTGGAAATCTAAGGAAAGTGTGTCACATATAATAAAATGTCAGATATAACAAGGTAGTTACTGGCATGCATGTGGCCAGGCAGATGAAAGTTGGCTGTCTCTTGGAAATCGTACACATCCACAGGTCTGTGAGTGTACTACATATTACATACAGAGTAAACCAATAGTAAATACAAAGACATGTATGGTAAAATGACAGTTTCTGGCAGATATGTAAATGGGCAGATGAATGTAGGCACCCTCTCTAAAATCATACACATCAACACAACATACAAATACATGGTTTATATGTTTGTCACATCCAGCTGTTAATATTCAATGCAAGGAACAGTAAAAAGCATTTCAAACCAGTGTCATCATTTTGAAAAAAAAAACAATGAGAAAAAGTTAGTCAATATTCAGAGTGACAAATATGCCCAAATGCTGCCTGGACACAAGAATGGCTATTTCTTTGAAAAAAAGGCCATAACTCCAAGGTTATTGTACACTGCATTTCAACTCATTATGCTTGAACAAATAATGTTGTATAATTAAAATCCATTGGGAAATTTTAGAAGTTACGCTGCTGACAAGAAAAAGTAACAAAGGACAATAACTCTGTAATTTGCTAAAGTAGAGCTATGGTTCTTGTACACTGCACTTCCTCTAATTATGATCTATTATTGTATGACGTTTAATTGAATTCTATCCAGTAGTTTTCAAGTTATCATCCCAAAAAGGAAAATTGCAACGGATGGACCAACTGACCGACAACAGGGTGACTCGAATATACCCCCTTCAAACCTCGTTTGTCAATGGTATAACGAAATAAAATGTTTCTGATTTCAAATTTGTTTAAAAAAGAAATATCAAAATAAACAATTGATCCAAATGTGTACACAAATTTATCAAGGTGATTTTGTTCCATACAAAGCAAAACAAACAAGTTAAAAGTTAAATCCAAGGTCAATCAAATATTCATTGTTCAAGATCACAGTCATAAAGGTCATACATATGGTAAACAAATGTACGTACCCCTGTGAGTGTTTTGGATGCCCAGGATACAAGACCAAACTCCACCTGCAGCCATTGGTGCATGGTCAACCCAAGAACCACTAGGAACAGAACCTCATAACTGGACAAGGTCAAGGTCAATTACACATAAAAGAGGAAATAAAGCATTTATACCTAGATTTTCAGACATGTCTTAAAGAGCAGAATGATTTTTTAGACAAAGAAATTTTGTTGTCTAATTATAGCTTACATATTGTTTTCTTACATTATTCTGCTCTAGTCCTTGATGCTGTTTCATTAAAGATCGTAAGACTTAAGATCATAAGCTTCAATGTTAACACTGCGTTTCAATAAAAACATGTACAAACATTTTTTGTATACATATTAGATTCTACCTGTAACTTTACACCTTTCCATGAGCTCTCTTAAGCAGCATGAGGTTTGCAACTAAGATATCTTATTAAGATAGGGCCCTGAACTAGTTTGCAAGCAGATTCGTAAAAAGACCTTGAAATATATGTGATTTAGTAAAATATCATAAAAAAACAAGTTTGTGGCTTGAACTATTTGAAACTGGTGCTGGTATTTGAAAATGAGTAACATAATATGATCACTACGGGAGGTCAAGAAGTACGTCTCCATATAAGCTGGCTACATACCAAGTTTCATCGCTAAACAGGAATTTAATCAACTAATATTGCTTGAAAATGTTTTTTTGTTTTAATACCAGCAATCTTGACACTGATACCACCAACCTGACTACAGGATGTCTCATTCTAAAAACCTGGTTAACAAAGGATACGAGACACTAAGTAGAATGTAGGGCGCGGCAAATGCGAGAAAGATGGCCTGAAGTCTGGTGGACACGTGGCTGGACGTCAACAGTGGCTCCAACACTGACACACCTGCAGGGGAGATTATTAATAATATTCAATTACTTGATTAAGAGGACAAGTACAGGTGCACTACAAGGGCATGACAGCATTCATTGTATTCCTTTGGTTTGTCAAGGGGCATAACTTAATAACATTTTAGCCAAAGCTATGAGCCCTGCTCCCCATGTGCATATGTTTAACTATTAGCATGTGTACTTAGTATAATAGGAATACTTGCAATATATTTTTAAACTATGACCCAGGTTTAACTATTTTTGCATGATGATGCCAAGGCGATGAAAACACTTAGACCTTTTCTCTACAAATAACAGACAAGCTAAAATATTTATATATTTTTTATTCAAAAACCATATAAAGAGGGGTTTCTTATAACCATTACAATGGACTTTAAACATCTGAATAAAATTATGTTATATCCAAATACTGTACCTCATTTTTTTTTGTCTTGAATTAACATAAAATTACCTTACCCAGTAGAAGCCAGCTTACACCCTGTTGCCATGGAGACAAGCCACTGTTCACCTCCCACACAGAGAAATATGTGGCAACCAGGACACCAATCAGCTACAATAAGTAATAATAATTATCAGTGCTTTATCAGTTTATACTAGTGATTCATGATTCAGTGTGTGGCCTGTCAGCAGCACCCAACCATTTCCTAGTAAACGTCACCATAACCTTCAGATTTGACCTATTAACCCAGAAAGGGGTTAACTACTTAACATGACCATTTTGCATACCAAGTTTGAAGATCATACAATAATTCACTCAGTAGTTAATGATCGGAGACAAAATTTATCAAGATTTTTTTTTGCATAATCACATGCTTAAATTACATTTTATATTTCCATAAGAATTTTATTTTTTATTTCTATGCTTATAGAATGAGCATGGCCCTGCCACTTGAAAAAATACCTAAATATCTATACTGTATATAAATGAGATGAACATAGAAGATAAAGCTTGTAATAAAAAATCTGAACCAATACTTGTTCAACATTTCATAATCTGGTACCTTACCTGGACATATGGTAACATTGAACTGTCGTCTTCTTTCTTTCTTGCAGGTTTTACGTCACTTGAACTAGATTTTGACCTGGAAAGTAAAAGTAAAATGCACATTTCCAAACAACATGAGGATTATTGTTAGTTGTAAGGAAACTTTAATTCACATGCTGATAAAGGAAAATGAATTCATAAACATTTCTAACAAACTTGGGTCCCATTTTATTATAAATCTTAGTTGTTAGTTGAAATCACATATAAGGGTCATATTTCCCTCACTTTACACATATCTGAATGCATTGAACTTACCCTATGTTTAAAGCTGTACTCTCGCAGATTTTCTGTTTTTACAACTTTTTTATTTTTATTCTTGGTAAGAGCATTTTTTTTGCTTAAATATCTGCTAACCAGTGATAAAAGATTGCTGACAAAAGATCAGATTGCCAATTTGCATATATCTGTTTGAAAATCAATGTTTCATGGCTAAAACCGTTACTAACGGTTTAATAAAAATGCATAAAACATTCGGCAGCAGACTTATATCACTGGTTTCCATGGATTTTCGCAAAAATTGGCTCGTTCCAAGTCAAAAAAAATAAAAAAGTTGTCAAAACCTTCAATCTGTGAGAGTGCAGCTTTAAGAAGCAAACAAAAGTGAATTACTTTTCTCTCAAAATCTTGGTGTCAAGGATATTCCTACAGATTCAAGATTTTTAACAAATAAGATTCTTTAAAAAAACGTGCTTCAGTTTGACAAAAGCATTACAAATTATTTCTAAGACATATCAGTTATCCCAAGACTGGGGCATAACTTAAAATCTCAATTTAGAAAATGTTTAGGGTGAGTGAAACTGGTTACACATATATGTACACATACATTGTGGTTATGAATGTGAGTTACATGTGTTCCATGTGTCATTTAAACGTAATTACCATCTGTTATGTAAACGTAATTATCTTAACAATATCAAAGTTTGTTAAACATGAAGGATTTTACACAACGCTGCCTAAGAAGACATCACAAAGGCTACAACCATATCTAAACCTCATTCTGATACACAAAAATAAGCTTAAAATTTTAATTAAAACCTACCTGAAGCCCGATATTACTCCAATAAGGATAACTATCGCTCCACCAGCCAACCTAAAGAAAGAAAAGTAATAAAAATTAATCTCAAAGCCACACAAATGAATTTTTTGTTCTTCAGGTTGTGTTTGAAAGAAAATGAAGCAAGCAGCCAAGACTTTCAAACTTTAAAATTTAATTCAGAGATCTGGGTAAACTTCTTTTTAATATTGAGACTCAATAGACTGAATATCCTGAACAATTATTACTGATTATAGCCCAAATTAATAGGTTGCTATTTTTTTCATAACATATATACTAGGTCGAGTATTGACTGATCTTGTCCATTTAATATGCATAATTCACCACTGAACATATTTATTTAGTAATAGTGTTTATTTTTTTTATTAAGTAATAGCAAACATTGTATTTTATGCAGACCAATAATGTCAAATATGCTTATGAAATGTCCAATGCTATGACAAGATATCACATTTCTTCTTCAGGTCTACAGACAAGCTAGAAATGTATTCTGTACATCAGTGCTCAAGAACTTACACATATTCGGTAGACCGTTTTCCAGTGACCACCGGTAGCATGGGGAAAATGGCCAGTAGCATACAGCAGAATGACCAGCCCAGCAACTGGCCCTGAACATATCAAACATGTTGTACAATTAATGTAAGACTTTTTGTCCCTGAATACAAACTCAACTTTATAATTTGTTTAAAACAATAATTTAATTTGAACAACTATTTTTTTTCTAGAAAACATATAGTATGATAATATTGAAGTACAGTAAAATACCTTATGCACCTGTGTGGCTGACATTACTTTGTTGCTTTATGACATACCAGTAGAATAATACCGGTAGAATATGCAATCAATGTGATTTTGAGTGGGTTGCAAACTTTTCAATTTTTCAAGTATTATTGTACCACATTAAGCATACATGCCATATTTTCTGGAGACCATTCAGGGGGATTTGTTCAAAAGGCTGAAAATTCAGGGGGATTTTGGTTGTATTCAGGGGGATTTTTTTAGCAGGTCTAAGTTGGCGAAATTTTAAAGTATTTTTAGACGCAAGTACGAAAAAATGTATTCACATATAGTTTGCTTTGAAAACCTCTTAACTTTTTCATTATACAGAATTATTTTATGTCATTATGTTTTTATCATATTCTTATGATACACTGTCATGTCATACTGTAATGCACTTGCAGAACTAAATATGTCATTGGAAAAATATGTTTTCGAGACAATTAAATTAAATTTACCTTCCTCCAAAGTCTTTTAAAAAATTGTGCTTAATTCTATCAGCTTTGATGACTTTCAGACTATAAGAGAATAATAATTGATCACTTGTTGTAAAAGTTTCCTTTTGGCATTTCACCCATGTGGAGTTGTTTCTTTACATTCAGTTCCACTCACATACTGTGGTTTCACTTTGTCATTATTGCCTGATGTAAAAAAATAATATTTTTTTTAATTCCGGGGGATTTTTATCTCCCGCCGGGAGACCGGGGGATGGATCGAAATTCCGGGGGATTTTTCCCCCCGCCGGGGGATATGGCATGTATGATTAAGTGATTAGATGGCAACAAAGAGTAAATATCAACCAGACATAAAAAGCATGCACCGTCTGACCATGACCAATGGCAATACCAAGTTTAAAGACTCTACACAAAGCGGTTCAGATGTTTTCAATTGACAACAAGGGTAATGCGTCGGCCACCGCCTGACAAAGTAATCCATGTGTCAGCCATGCTTTTCAAATGACACAAAAACTGACCTTGGCGGGAAGTGCGGGCAGGTCTAGTGATATCCATGGAAGAATGGCAATCAAGGCCAGCCCCACTGACAACATTTCCCGGAAGAAAAACCCTATCACCTGCAATATAGAACAGTTTGTGTGAGATTACTAGCTAATTATTGTTTATTTGTTATACTTTCATGGCCAGACTGACAGGCAAGATTTCCCTAAAAAAAGAACCCGATCAACTGTAATAGTTCTTTTAAGAAAACTTATACATTCTGACACTATGTTTGGATCACCTGTGGCTTAGCTTTACAATATTTAATCCCAACATATATGTTCGAAAAAAGTCCAACATAAATGATAGTAAAAAGCAAGCTTGTGTGTTTATGTACATAACAGTATTTCAAAACCTTTGGTTCATGACATTTAGACAGATCATTTAGGTTACATCATTCTTAATTAATTGTTTTACAGGGACTTGTGTCACAACATTTGTCAATCTTTAGTAAACTTGTTATACATGCATAATTTTAAATGGCTAAATGCTTACTTCACTCGATAAAAACAGACAAATGCTGTATTAAACTACACCAACCAGAATCTCAAGTCCCACAAGACTGGCTAGAACAGCAACAAGAAAGGACGTCCTGTTTTTCATTGTGATCGTGTAGTCTATTACTTGCACTAGAACATCACGTCTGAGCACTACTGCCATCCAGAGAGTGACAGGTATCAAGCAGTAGAGGTAGTTAGTCCAGGGAAGGGACTGAACTGAAGGAATAACATAAATAAATGGCATCATTTGTGAATAGGGCTCAAGTTCACACAAACTAAATAAGTATTTCAGCCACAAAATAGGCCTTGCTACATATGTGCATAATGTCATTAGTAATATACAATAAAATTTACATTCTCCTAGTCCTTTGTGTTGATAAAACTTGACGTTTATACTGTATTATACGTCATCGTTTACTCCAATATTGCGCTCTGATTGGATAAGCATGAGGTCAAATAACCAATGATATACGACGTTACAAAATTCAGCCGTTCTTCTTTACAAACGTATGTTGTCAGATGCACTTTTTCAAAGAACAAATACTCAATTGCAGAAGATACTGCGAATTTTTAATAGCAATGAATATTTTTTGTAAATGTAAATAAAAGTATTGATCGCATGTTTTCATGTGTTTATGCTGTATATAACGCAGTGCAAGCGAGCAAAAGACCAAGAAGCGCTAACATACAGCTTAAATGCAAGAAAATAAGCTATCAATCCTTAAAGGAAAAGTAAGCTTATTGAGATCATAAGATAAGCGCGTTGATAGGATGGTTTTGTTCAACTAACGCTGGAATCATTGCTTCGACAAAACTTTAAAAAAACAAACACGCTTAATTAAACAGGAGCACTTCGAATGGATGTTAAGAAAGGTATATTTACCTGGAAGCATTATTCAAGACAGATGGGCCTTAATACATATGTACGTATTATCACAGGAAAAATGCTTACTAAGTTTTATGAGTATATCTTGAATAGCTTTATGAATTATAGGCAAGATAAATGTTTTTGAATGATGATGACATCAAAATCACTGCTGCTGGCAAAGACACCAAGACTATGACAACACCTTTACATTTTGTCTTCAAACAAGAGCTGTCGTAAGACTACGTATTCAGTCAATTGATTGAAGGGTATAGATTTTTTTTATTAAAATCAAAACTTGCCCTAAAACTTTAACGTAAGTTCCTAAGTCAATCAGGGGACATAACTTTTATTAAGGATAATATGGAGTTATGTAACCTCATTGTGTGATGGTCCTGAGCAACTGTGTGAAGTATTAAGTCAATTGAATGAAGGGTATTGGACTTATAAGAGAAAATCCCAACTTGCCCTAAAACTTTAACCTAAGTTCTTAAGTCAATCAGGGGCCATAACTTTTATAAATGATAATATGGAGGTATGTAACCTCATTGTAAGATGGTCCTGACCAACTGTGTGAAGTATCAAGTCAATTGAATGAAGAGTATAGAAGTTATTAATAAATATCCCAACCTGCCCTAAAACTTTAACCCAAGTTCCATAGTCAATCAGGGGCTATAATTTGTATAAATGATAATATGGAGTTATCTAACCTCATTATGAGATGGTCCTGAACAACTGTGGGAAGTTTTAAGGGAATTGAATGATGGGTATTGGACTTATAAGTGGAAATCCCAACTTGTCCTAAAACGCAAACGCTTGGACGAGTAGTATAACCCTCCTCGAATAGTCGAGCTAAAACAGACAAGCTTAAAAATAATATATTTACCATAGAGCAATACGGCAACTATTACACCGATGCAGCCAAAGACTACGATAACCAGTGCATCATGTGACTCTTGTTTCCATGATGACCTCTTAACGACCCCCGAATGTTGCTCAAATACCAGCATGAGCGTGTAAGCCATCCAGCCCAGGAATCCACAACACACGCTTACACTAAAATAATATAATCTAGTATAAGTATTATTTCAGCTCACTTCTTTTCTAATCTTAGATCCCTTTATTATTTAACGTTAAGCTGACTTATATGTGAACAAGATTGAGTACTCGTAGCTTTCCAACAATTTAAACCTCATAGTAAAACTATATATTTTTTTATATGAAAAAATATGTGTGATAATTTTTGCATAAACCATTGACTCTAAATGTAAAACTTATGTAGTAATTGTAGAAACTTGTGTTTCAGTGATTCTATTTACATATGATCATTCTTTTCTTGTACTGAACTCATGTTCCAGTAAACCTTTTATTTCACTGACCTCTTAAAGGCAGTTACACCATCATTTAATGATAAACCTATACTGTGTGTGTATGGACATTGTGCTCTTTGTACGTTTGTATCTTCATTCAGTGTTGTTTGTGCTTATATACAGAGTATACAGAGTGTTTTTAAGTACTGGGCTTGACCCTGTAGCTTTCATTGTATTTTGGGTATACAATTATATTGCCTTCCCTAGTTTTATTCATGTTAATGCAGTTTATAATACAGATATCATCACTTCTTAACACTTCTTCCTTGGGCAGGTAGCGGAGCTGGTAACTAGGAAAGCCTTGTTATCAATTTTTCGCACATTACCACAGGTAGCATTTTCCAATCTGGAACACACGCACATGATAGATATTATATCTCTTACCCGAGAAAGAGCCTGTCATATGTCTGGTAGTAGTTGAGACCCTTCAAAGCAACTCTCATGATACGCACACAATCCTCAACCTTCAATGTAAAATAGATAATATTCAGAGAATTTTGTATCTAAAAACAACACCAATCTTCATACTAAGTTTTAGTACCATTATTAACAAAGTACCACAGACGGACAAGCTCAAAACAATACAATCGAAACCATGTCATGAAACCAATAAATAACTTAGTAAAAAGTCGAAATGTGATAACCAGAAACTCCACATTCAAAATGTCGACATACTTGTTGATTTCAATTGTATCTAAACAAAGGCATTTTTAAGTAATCTAAAAGACCTTCTACCTAGAATATCATCTGGTTTACCATATAACAACATACATGTATCAAGCTTATGATTCATTGCCAAATTGGATTTAATTTCACAGAGAGGTGTACTTTAGTGCAAGAAACAGGAAGTAAACCCACAAAGAAAAGAACGCCAAAGCTCATCTCATTTTTTTAGTAAAAAAAATGCATCACTCACCAATTATTAAAATAAGAGTAATGGGCCATGCAGTACATGTGTGTATTGTCCCTGGCAACATGTGTACCAAGTTTCATTTGAATATCTTTTATTAGAGCTTTGGTCAAGGTTAAAGCTTTTGCACAATGTTGCCTTCATAAACGCTATGAATACCTCAACTTTTTTTCTTTGTTTAAGAGATGAGCTTATATTTAATGTACCTTTACTCAACAGAGAAAATTCGAAACATTGAACCATGTTTTGCTGATATCAAGCAAATATTTTTATCTTATTTTTATGAAAAAGTGGACCCAGCTCAAACAATGTCCTACACAAGTTACTCAGCTAATCTAAGAAGGTACTTACAGCCTCCTCATAATGACCTGACTGGATCAGCTGCCGAATGTGCCGGTGACTCTCGATCTGAAATATATATACTGGTTTGTTATGGGAATACAGACTTGCTATTCATGTTCATATTGTCTCCAAAAACATGTGTACCAAGTAACAGATCTTCAGTTTTTGAGTACCTTTCATGATGAAATTTTTAACACAAAGATAACAAAGACTGATGACAACAACACCAAGGCTATAATATGATTTCTTTTCTTGACAACAACAACAACAACAAGTGAAATATGCAGCATTCTATATTAGCCTCCAACTTTCCAAACTGAATGCAAGAAATATGTACAATTTAAGTCATAATAGAGCACAATAAAGCTTAACTGCTGAAAAGTGTACCAGTTTTGCTGGAGTAAGCTCAGGGAAAGGTCTGAAGGCTGCTGACAGAGTGGTCGACTTCTTTAGGTCCATCTTCACCTGAAACAACAAAGATGAAGGTGGAACAGGACCCTGAGCGAATTTTTTCGAGATATTGCCTGAACATTGGTATACAAATAAAAAAGGCATATGCCCAATAAGGGACTGTTTTTACATTTTCAATATTCATAACACTTTTGATACTACGAGTCTTCAAAATATACCACTGACGTCAATATTGAGACGGCAGTCATTTTCTTTCTGTTTCAGCTGCAATAACCAATATTTTCATCAATTGTTCGTTTAACGATACAAAATTTCCGCTACGGACATATATTTTTCTTTCTCTAGTTTTACGTATTTTATTCATGATGCGTCTAAAAATTAATGTGTTGGCATCAGTGATGGTTCTACAGATTTAGGATGGTTGAAGTTATGACTAAGATCCTTTAAGGAAACAGGCCCCTGGTTTTGGGAAAAAGCCTGGTCTTGCATAAAACCAAATTCACAAGATGAACATACATATCACCAAGTTTGTGAAAAAAATCCTTTTAGAAAGGATATAGACATGGTTCAAGACCAAGGAACAAGTAAAAAAACTAGCTGTTATGTGTAACCTTGTATTGTTCCAGAAGCTGGCGTGTGTTGGCGTACATAATTTCGGCCAAATCCCCAGAACTCGCATCCAGGTATTGGTATGGCAAAACCCCCTGAAATATAAACATATAGTAAACATAGGAAATTAGTTTAAGATATATATACATCCACATATTCCAGTGTGTTTTATTCCACTAAGTTTTGCCCCATTCCCAGTGCTAACAATTATATACTTTTTTCCCAAATGAGAAAATATATTCCCAATTTTCATTTTTTTTTATCTTTAACCTTTTTATCTTTACCCCAAAACCATTTTTTTATGAAAGAGCTGGTGCATTCTTAAAGAAACAAACTTTATCATAATCTCTTACATTTTCTGTCTATTTTTTGAAAGCATTCTTGTTCATTTCTAGGCTAAATTGGAAATCCCCATTTGAGTCACAATGATGCATGTTTCTCAATCAGAAAGGCCCAGGTTTCATGCCCCAAAATAGGAAAAAAGACAACCCACTGTATTCATTCCTTTGAAGCTATTAAGCAGCACGTTTACTGCCATCTTATTTAAAATAATCAAATCTTGAAGTATTTAATAGGTTATTTCACATGCACTTACAGCAAATACTTAAATTATTGTTGCTTCCATTGAAGACTTTAGGAAAAACATTACAACATGCTTTAGTGTATAATAATCTTTGTTTTGCAGTATCCGAACCACAAATATGGCCTAAAGAACAAACATTTTTTGCTATCAAAGATTGCAACTTATGACATTTACGTCCAATGTTAGTTGAAATAAAGAACAAAAATACAACCTGTAATAACTTAAGGTTTTGATGTACTTTCGATTCAATTTTAAATTCAGTATTCAGCAAGAAAAAACCTTTCAAATGATACCAATAATGTATGGAGACATGGGCATCAATTGTTAACATTAAAGGTAATGGAGCAATCTGAAAACTATCTTATTTGTGGGTCACACTCCTTAAGATAGTAGTATTATGTAACCTACAACAATTTTATTTATTCTCTGTCCTGGTTGATTTTTTTTATTCTCTGTCTTGGTTATTTTTTTTTATCCTCTGTCCTGGTTGATTTTTTTTATTCTCTGTCTTGGTTGATTTTTTTATTCTCTGTCTTGGTTGATTTTTTTATCCTCTGTCCTGGTTGATTTTTTTAATTCTCTGTCCTGGTTGCTTTTTTTATTCTCTGTCTTGGTTGATTTTTTTTATTCTCTGTCTTGGTTGATTTTTTTATTCTCTGTCCTGGTTGATTTTTTTATTCTCTGTCCTGGTTGATTTTTTTTATTCTCTGTCCTGGTTGATTTTTTTTATTCTCTGTCTTGGTTGATTTTTTTTATTCTCTGTCTTGATTGATTTTTTTATCCTCTGTCCTGGTTGATTTTTTTTATTCTCTGTCCTGGTTGATTTTTTTTATTCTCTGTCCTGGTTGATTTTTTTTATTCTTGGTCTTGGTTGATTTTTTTTTATTCTCTGTCTTGGTTGATTTTTTTATTCCCTGTCTTGGTTGATTTTTTTATTCCCTGTCTTGGTTGATTTTTTTTATTTTCTGTCCTGGTTGATTTTTTTATTCTCTGTCTTGGTTGATTTTTTTATCCTCTGTCTTGGTTGATTTTTTTTTTATTCTCTGTCTTGGTTGATTTTTTTTATCCTCTGTCTTGGTTGATTTTTTTTATCCTCTGTCATGTTGATTTTTTTTATTCTCTGTCCTGGTTGATTTTTTTTATTCTCTGTCTTGCTTGATTTTTTTTATTCTCTGTCCTGGTTGATTTTTTTTATTCTCTGTCCTGGTTGATTTTTTTTATTCTCTGTCTTGGTTGACTTTTTTTATTCTCTGTCTTGGTTGATTTTTTTATTCTCTGTCCTGGTTGATTTTTTTATTCTCTGTCCTGGTTGATTTTTTTTATCCTCTGTCCTGGTTGATTTTTTTATTCTCTGTCTTGGTTGATTTTTTTAATTCTCTATCCTGGTTGATTTTTTTTATTCTCTGTCCTGGTTGATTTTTTTTATTCTCTGTCTTGGTTGATTTTTTTTATTCTCTGTCTTGGTTGATTTTTTTTATTCTCTGTCTTGGTTGATTTTTTTTTATTCTCTGTCTTAGTTGATTTTTTTATTCTCTGTCTTGGTTGAATTGTCAAGAGGCTGGAATTTACTTACACATGTGCAAACCTTAAATCAAACAAAAACACTTACCACAGAGTTCATAGGAAAGTTTACACCTATCAGAGCAGCCATTAGCGAGGCAATGTCACCCTGGAAGAAACAGAAAACTGAAACAGGTCCTGAATATATCACTTTTTTTATCAGCCGTATTCACAGCAGGTCACGGGCAACATTACTTAGCTGAAACTGACGATTTGTAAGAGAACAGCGAGGCAATGCTAACACTTGTATGACTTTCAGTCGTTTATAGCTCAGCAAATATTTAAACCAGAGTTATAGGCTTCGCTCCACAGAAATGACATATGCATAGTCATTGTGAACAACATAACCAAGTTTCATGTGTATACCTTGAATGAGTAGGGATCAATAGTAACTAGTTTATACAATGACGATGACAATTAACTTTTGATTTCTTTTAATTATGAAAAACAAAACCAGCTGAAAACTTTTCATACCTGCTCAACATCTACTCTTTCTATGTGGTCCAGCTTCCAATCTGAATCAAATATAACATAACAAATATTACACAATGTTAATGGTCATACAGAACTCGGCAATGACCTTCAGAGATGGACATGGACAAGTTTTAACTTTATGATCATTGTTTAAACACCTTCAGTTATCAAACATGAATCAGGCTAAAATGCAATTAAATTCCAACGCTCTAAAGATGTTGTCTACAAGGATTTATAGAATCAATTATTTTATTCACTGTATAAAGTACGTTGCAAAAAAAGGCATGCCTCTTATGTAAAGAGAGTGCTGTAAATGAAGCATGCAAAAACACTAGCGCTGTAATGCTCAACATCAAGATAGTAAGTATCTGTTTCATACAGACCATGTGAAAAGTTGTCTTTGAAGTGCTGGTCCTTGCTTCTCCGAGCCCCTTTGACCCCTGAACCCCACACCACAAGTGGGGTCAATGTTTCACTGGGATGACCTGCCCCGTGAGAACCTGGGGAACAAAAGAAAAGCCAAAGGGGCTTATCAGCATAATATGAGATAAGAAGGCTGATTCATGTAAGCCCAATTTGCAATCAATACAAAAGGTTATCAATCAATACAAAAGGTTATTAAGACTTAACTGTTTAGGTGCTTAATAGCAGCATACAGATAAACAGTTTAACATATTGTTTGTACATATGTATAAAATATGCCTCACAAGTTGAATGTAATTCCTGTAAAATGAACCTTTTTAGACGCCATGCAAAATAAGTTGCTGTACACAAATTGACAGCTAAAACGACCATTTTATCATTTTAGATATGACAACAGTACAGTACAACATGCCTTCCCAAGGTCATCATGCCATGGTCAGATGACAGGATGTAGGCAGTCGGCCATCTTGATTACTGAACTCGTAGACTTGCATGTTTATAAGTGGATCTATAAGTTCTTTGACATTACCTATCCAAGTTTGTCATGCAATTGTTAAACAGTGTAGCCATCTTAGTTATAATGTTTTTCAACTTCATAGAATGTCCATGAAGCAATTGCATTTAATTTAGCTCTAAGTTAGCCATCTTGGATATAAAACTTTGTCTAAAATAATTATAGTGTTTTGTATTATGAAACACACTCTTAAGGTGTCTATAACATTCCCCAGTTAGTCAGATGAAATGAGGCAGAGTGGCGTACATCTTGGTTACTGAACTCGTAGACGTCTAAGGTGTCTATAACATTCCCCAGTTAGTCAGATGAAATGAGGCAGAGTGGCGTACATCTTGGTTAAAGAACTTCTTTATCATCTCATATAAAGTGTTATGTATAAAATGTAGCAGTGCGTTCAGTAAAGATGTTTGCGGCGAACGTTTGCTGTTTGGTTCCCCGCTTGCAGTTTATGAGCTGCATTGCAACAGAGATACAAAACAAAACGTTTACAAAACGCTCGCCTTACTGAATGCACTGCAGGTTTAAGTTGTCTATTACCTACCCAAGTCAGTTAAGCCATGGTTAGACAACATGACATTGGCAGGGCGGCCATCTTGGATATAGAACTCCTTCATTGTCTCAAATATAGTGAGATGCAATGAGAAGTAACTGCAATACCCATTCAAATCCAGTCGTAAGAAGACTTAAAAAAGCAGAGTGAGATACAAGAGAACCAAGTGGGATACCCTAGCTCTTTGCGAAGCGTCTTGGTTCTTTGAATGTGCTTGGTGTATAGCACTGATACACAGGATACAACTTTCCTGGTTTTAACCAGTACTGAGCACAACCTTTCCCAATATTAACCTTAACATGTCAAGCACAAGGCAAGGTAGCTACTTGTACCATATTTTAACATCTTGCGGTTTTTGATGTGGACATGGTTTGAATCCCCGACATTCAGCACCCGAAGGGAATGCTCTACCACTGGTGTGTTGTGTATGAAACATGGTTTTAAGTTGTCTATAACCTACCCCAGTCAGTCATGCCATGGTCAGACGACATAACATAGGCAGTACGGCCATCTTGCTCATAAAACTCTTCAATCGTCTCGACAACCTGCTGTATCCCTGCATCCACCAGTCGGATGTTTTCCAGATACTCACTGGAAGAAAGATTTGTATAAACATTCAGGGCTCTTCCAGAAAAACATAAAACCCATGGGAGGAAGGCAATTATTTTCTTATGATATGGTATGTGTGTCTTTTTTGCTAATTTAGACCCAAAAAGGGTAAATTTGCTTCTGTAGGGGTTGGTTTCATTCAAAAGTGCCTTCCCCCTAGGGGTTTTATATTTAAATGAAATAGTTCTTAGATTAAAACCTCTTACAAAAGCATGTCAAGACGAGGCAAACAGTAGTCATGTTTCATTTTTAGCTGGTCAAGCAGCATATTTCAAGAACTTTGTCAGCCAGAGTAACAGGACATGTATGTTGTATGCTTAATGTTATTGTTAATTTAATGTGAAAAACATCTTACTGATATCAGAATCTAAATGCACCTACTCAGAGTGTGGTTTCATGGAATGTCCGTTGGTGTCCAGGCCAAGCAGGTGAAGGAAGAACACGACCTTATCCTTGTTAAGTCTAGCTGTCATATCTGGGTCCTTCATACTATCCCTCATAAACTCCTACAAATTAAAAACGGCAGATAAATAATTTTATAATAATAAATCAGATAAAATGTACAATTGCAGAACTCTTTATTTAAAAAGATTTCTCTGTAACTTTAAACCTATGTGTATTGAAGACATTATCCTGCTTAAAATCAGGTCAGATGGGTTCTTTTTTTTTTTAATTCATTTCGTTATTTAGGATATATTCATTATTTAATATAATAAAATCCTAACATAGAGTACCGGGTATGTTTGTACTAATTGTTGAAATAAAGTCCCGAAAAAGAGACATGATGTTGGTTTTTATTTGGCCATCACCACATACTAATGCCCTAAAAGTGTATAATTTAAAAAATAATTATTAACAAAGTTTATTGGCAATTGGCAATGTTGCCTTGAGCCATTTACAAACAGTATTATTTTAAGGCCAAGACATATCATTTACCTAACTATCCAGTACACAGGTATGTACATATAATAATGAAAACAAATTTTTTATCATTGAAAACTTAATTATACCAAAATCATGAGCAATATAAATAATCCTTACATGTATTTTACCCAACTAGATGGAGTTGTATAAAAAGGCACATAAGGAAAATGGCAATCCTGACTGCCTACAGATGGACCATTTGCATGTGAAATGTTGGTATCCACTGGTACACTTTTACATGCTGCTTCAAACTCATGTAATATTTACGAAATAAAAGTCACCGTATTGCCAAAGATGTGTGTATACTAGCAAGTGTCATTTGTGTACCTGAAACTCGTCAAATACCCAGGTGTCGAGTCCGGAACTGTCCCCACGTGCAAAATCCTCAAAGTGGGCAGGATAGCATTTTGTAAACACATGGTCTCCTGTCGCACCTTGACATTGCCATATTAATTGATTAAATCATAGTTTTGAAACAGATTCCTCTAAGAAGACTTATCTAACATTATTCGAAAAAAAAAAATTCTGTTGAAATAGAACTCCTAATCTTGGCTAATGACTTATTATTTATAACTGACATACAGGTAATGATGAATAGAAAACATTTTGCTAACTCAAGCTGAAATATTAAATATGGTTAATTCAAATATCACTCTTGAAAGCCTGGCAACTTATGCACTATACATCTACGTTAACTTGAATGTTATAAATATTACACAAAATAAAATGTTCTTCTGCAAAAAGCAACATTTTTATTCCCTTCAAGACTGTAGCATAGACAGGGCATATGATATTTACTGGCATACATTTGTAAACCTTACAATTAAACTCTAAATATGATATAGAAACTTTTAACTTAAGTAAATTTAAATAGGGAATAATAATATTGAAAAATCTGAGCTTCCTCCTTAGTTAAAAAGCTCACCTTTAGAGAACATCGGGAGAATATCGGGCGATCCCCAGGACCAAGTGTAGCGGCTCTCGTTAAACAGGGAATCAAACTCTACCGGGTTTTCCTTCCAGCCTGAAATACCACACAGGTGTTTAAACCATCACTGATAATTTGTGTAAGCATTGCAAAAACATGGGTTTACAATAAACTTTGGTGTAACAAATATGGATAGGGTTTAAGCTCAACAGTTATGGATTTGTGCTGCACCCTGTCCTTTTATTGTAGCACAACTCTGTCCTCATTGAAGTCAGCATGTACCAACTTCTGCCTTCATAGAATCAATACTTACTAATGAAAGTTTTATTTTGTTTTTAATCAAACTAATGTCATTATAAATGCATACAAACTTAACATATTTGCAATTGAAACCTAATAAAACTCCAAATAAATACATTTCTTAACTTCTGTCAAATTCGTAATGTTGAAGTGTACACAGCTCGAACAAATGTGCCCTATTTTTCCTTAGCTACCTGTACCTTTTTTTCTGCAGCACCCTGTCCTTTTTAAATCCTGGCTTAACCCTTACCGGACCAACATTTTATAATGAGGCCTTAATAAGCCAAATATTTTTTTTTAAAGTTTGTCAATTTCAGAGCATTTCATAATCAATTTGAAAATTTAGTAGGAAAATGCTAAAATATGACTGAAAGTACTAAAATTAAAAAAATAATGAAAGTACAGTTGGTTTATATAGAGAATATGTTAGATTGAAAGACAGCTGGAAGTCGGTTTCCTGAGAGTACAAAAACCCAGTACTGCATCCTTTTTGAAAGGCTACGTCAATGTTCCCCTGGTGGGGATCCAACTTACAACCTCTGGGTTGAAAGGCAGCCACCAATATCACTAGACTGCTTTCACCCACAAGGTCAATAATTGCCTATTAAGATTAATAGTAAGTTAAGCTTTGTAGTCAATTAACTAAAGAATCCACTTCAACAGTGATCAAAATTAGCACAAGCCTGCACACCCAAAACCAGCCCAGGTTTGTTAAAAATAAGCACTTTGTCATAAGTCTATAAATTCAGACCTCGGGATTATATTATAATCTCATTATCAACTTAGAGTATTTACACTTATTCAAGAAAATCTTAATTGTGATGACTGCATCAACAGACAAAGATGTCATTCCAAATTGTTTGCTATTGAAAATAATGAGACATACATGAAACATGTGTTCATTCAAATAATTAAAAACTTTCCTTCAATGACTTCCAACTGTGAGTAAAAAGAATCCAACCTTTAGCGACTGCACTGACGTCTTCGTAGAAGCCTGCAATGAGAGCCACATGACCTGGCCTAGACTCAGTCGGCACTCGCGTGTGTGATACCCCCCATGATCCTGACTTCTCAATCATACTCCTGCAAATACATTCCATTTAAGCATTAGGTGTTATTCTAGTACCATAACTTCAGCTCTTAAAATTTGAAAGCTATATTTAATTGCATTTAGAAAGGAATCAAAGGCTTAATTAGCAACAAAGTATTACTCTTATTTAATTATGAGAAAGCCTTTTTGAGAACTAAGGTCTTTATCTGAATACATTAAGGGGAATATAACAAGGATACAGTCTTCTCAATAATAACCAGATACTGGTCAAATGGACTATTCAATGGCAAATGGGCTGGTTCAATTTTAGAAATATAAGTGCATTTTAAGTAAAAATAAGTATTAACTGGTCAGTTACTTTACTATTTCAGATGGTTCAAAACCCCATATAAAACAAAGGGATTAATACATATGTCGGTGGTTCATTTCACTACTATTCCCCAGTCCTATACTCATTGTTTTTCCTGTAGACTGATTATTCCTAAACAATTGCAGAGTTGGAATCCACACTTTTTACGTAAAAAAAATGTGCATGAAGAAATGCTTTGGACCCTCAGATTTTTGCACAGGACCCAAGCTTGTGAAATATGTAAGGTTGAGGAATGCAAGCCAGCATATCTCAAAATGAACCACTGTTATGGTTAGATAATTATGATTTGTTTTTACCAACAACTGCACTTTGTGAGTCTTCCTACTCTTGCAATTTTCTTTAAATGATATGCATTTATAGATGACCTACATGTAGTTCAATTCACACTTCATGTAAATGTGTAAATACTGTTTACCTTAGATAAGGAATCCTTGTGTTTCCATCTTTGTCCAGCTCAAACATCTTATCAGCTCTGAGGCCGTCAGCAGAGAACAGCACCAGTCTTTTAGCCAGGGGTGGGGTTGTGGAGTGGTGGGGGGTCATCCCGTGAACAACGGGGGATGTGAAATAGATGTCAAAGATGGAGTAGAAAAATATTGTGTGGATGACAATACCCACAACAAGCACCTGCCATGTCCTCATGATCTAAAAATTATGTAAAAATGTCTGATAAGAATTACATGATGAAACGCAAGAATATCTTAAGACTGGTTACTGGACTTACCGAAATACGATTATTTACCGAAAGACGGATAAAATTACCGAAAGACGCATGAAAGTTACCGAAAGACGCCTTCTAATGCATTTAATTTATTGTTTTATATTAATATTATACAAATACATTTAACCAAACCACATTTTAGAGAAAAATATTTAAATAGAATGATGTAATAGGCAGTTGAAAATTCAGTGTTCGAGATCGAATTCCGCGTGCGGACTCGCCAACCGAAAGACAGATAAAAGCTTCCAAAATAAACAATTATTTCAATTAATGATGATCTCCTAATATTCATATAACTAAAACACTCATAAAAATGAAAAAGTTAATGAACATATTTACTTATTGTTCATTTGAATAAAGGCAATAAGTCAGTGAAATAGTTGTCTCCCTTCACCAACCGAAAGACGATTTAACGCAGATAAAAATAACTTATTAGTTGTTGTATTATGAAAATGATTATGAATTTGGATTCAAATAATAGCATTTATATTCTTATGGAAATGTTAGATCAATAAACAGCATTTGAAAGTATTTTGGAATATATTTGAAACATTACCTTTGAAATAGGTCGAAAATGTCGCTAAAATCATTTTCTTTTAAACAACTTAGATCTACAGTATAGTTTAGGGCTTTCAAATTATAATATTGTTTTATATGAAAATTGAAAAAAGAAGTTTTTAAACAGCGAAGTTCTCATATTCAGGTAAATTAGCTTACTTACGGACAATATTAACCAGACCACACCAAATACACAAAATCAGGCGATGTTTAAAACAACATAATTATCACCCGGTATATGACACCCCACAAAGTAGCGGCACGTTTTTTGGGGGACAGTTTGGTATAATTGGAAGTGTGTTAATTTGGGTAAACCCTTTACGTGTTGAGTAAAAACCATAATAATTACGCATTAAAGGACCGCAGTACGTGTACATTTATTATTTTGTGATTTTCACACAAATTGACGGCTTCATTTGAATTACGATTCATAAATAACAATCGCGAGTATTAAAGAAGTCCAAATTAATAGAACTTTTCACTCTGAAATCATTAATGATGGATGAGTTTCCTTGTGCTATATGTGCTGTTGACTGTAGTAGTGATCAATGCATACATTGTTCTAATTGTAGAAATTGGGGTCATGCTTAATGTTCTGAATTGTCCGAGCAAGACCTTAAGTATACTATACTTCTTCTAAACAAGACCCAACCTACAAAAAGAGGGTGACATGGTTAGGTGAGGGGGGGATAAGCAGCTCACTGGCAGTAGTTGAATACTTAGGTAAGTTCCCAGGTCTAGCTCCCTACACAAATTCTAAAGACCCCAAGTCTGAGTATCTGCATACCCCAGACTTTGTTCTTGAGGAGGTCAAAGCAACAAAAGGTCAAGAGAAACCCCACCAACTGTATAACAAACTCAAGAACAAGTATGATGAGGTCACCCGTCCGTCTGGTCTGCAACAAATCTATGACATTAACAGACGCCAAACAAAAGCTGTCACAGTATGTGACGAATGCCCCCGATTGTGACATTGACCTATGAACAAGGTCAGTACATGAAAAGTCGATCTTGCCTTTACATGTCAAATACATATGGCAAGTTATTTTAAATTGCCTCTGAACATAAAAAATACAACCCATAGTTGACAACCGACACTGCTATGTCCTTATATATGCAGCATTCCATTGTGAATAAACACCCAAGTGTGACCATGACCTTTGAGATAGGGACACGGGTCTGTCATGCGACAAGTCGTCTTGGTATGTGGAACACATGTGGCAAGTTATTTTAAAATCTGTCCATACAAGGGAAAGTTACAGCCCGGACACGACAACTTATACTCTATGTCCTTATATGCAGCACTCTGTTGTGAATAAAGACTAAGTGTGACCTTGACCTTAGAGGTAGGGACACGGGTCTTGCACGCGACATATTGTCTTGGTATGTGGAACACATGTGGCAAGTTATTTTAAAATCTGTCCATATAAGGGAAAGTTACAGCCCGGACACGAGTTATTGAGCCGGACACACGGACGGACGGACGGACGGTGCGATTTTAATATGCTCACCTTCGGGGGCATAAAAAGCAATGAGAATACTCTATCAGGTCACCCCACCAAGGTTGCAGACCAATTTCAAGTGCTGGACAACTTAGTTTCCCAAGGGGTCACCCATTTGTAATGTCCATAGTTAGAATTAGTTCCGGCCCGCCCGTCATCATCTTGTACACTGACGAACAGATGACTGACTTAAACAATCTATGTATGTCTGGACAAACATTCCTTTACATTGACAAGACCTTCATGCTTTGTAAAATGCACGTGACAGTTACTTGTTACAAGCAACTGTCCGTCAATCGCCGAGACGCACTGGTGATCCCCCAATTTTCTTAGGCCCCATGTTCATACACGACCACAGTGATTATGAAACATACAGTCAACTTTTCCATCACCTGAAGCTCAAGTTAGGCGTCAGTTCCGACAAATAAATCGTATTTCGGTTGATGATGGGAGATAACTCTATTTGACTAAAAAAGGGAAATTCTTTTATAAAATGCATTAGAAGGCGTCTTTCGGTAACTTTCATGCGTCTTTCGGTAATTTTATCCGTCTTTCGGTAAATAATCATATTTCGGTAAGTCCAGTAACCCTCTTAAGAAACAGCTTTAATTTATAAATACTTGTTCCAATATTGTACCTCTTTAAATGCTATGCTTTTATTTCCAGGTCACCAGGTCTTTATGTTTTGATAGATATGTTAATAAAATAGTTATGTATGTTGGAAAAATGCTCAGTGAGCTTATGTTTCTTGTTAGCATATACCTGACTTTAAATAAAGATTTTTGTATCTTGACTGTTGTAAATAACAATCACCATATATCTAAACAGTAAAATACCATTTCCAAATGTCAGTACGATGTGATAAAGTACAGGTCATTTTGATTCAACAAGCCTAAATTCTGACATTATTACTTCGCTCATGAAATTTTAACAAGGCTGGCTAGATACAATCCATAATTCATACACTGAGCAAGCCTGCCATTTCACCAGTGCAAGGCTTGTAGGCCTATGAAAACTTTGACCACTGTCAGTGACTCAAGTTTGACATGAGACGGAGTGTGTGACTCCCTCTGAATAGTGGGTGTTAAAACTGACGTGAATCATCTCTATTTGATTCAACCAACTATAAAAATACCAATGCATATAATGTTAAGAATTGTCAATTTATGATAGCCGGTACATGTATGTGTTATCCATCGTATATCAGGATTGCATATATCTTAATAATTATTTGACAGTAGTAGTAGACGGACAGGATATAGAAAATATAGTATTATCGACATACAATTATATGCTTTTCGCAAAATATCGCCGATTAAAACTGAAGTATGTCCTTAGTTTCTTGTACACTGGTGATTTGTTATTTGTTCGTGTGTGTACGAAACTGCGAGTAGATACAATATTTATAACAGACGTTTTCATTGGTTGATGAAGATGCCTTTTATTTAGTGAAAACGGACAAATGAATCCGGTCAAGCAGTAAAAAAAATGTCCCTGCAATATATAAAAATTGAAAATACATTTGTATAATTAACAGGGCGCGGATCCAGCATTCGATGTAAGAGGGGGGCGTAACTAAGGGGCATAACTTTTTTTAGAAGTTTTATCAATTTCTAGTCGGAAATAGGGGGGTGCGGGGTGATACAGGAATCCAGTGGATTTCACGTGAAATCCACTCAAAACGTGAAATCCACTCAGAACTCAGTTATTTTAATTAATAATTTAAAAAAATATATTAACACTAGAAAGTGCCTCATGAAAGGTTTATATTTCAAATTTTATTGAAATTGGTCAAAAAAAAGAAGTTAGAGCAATTTTTCATTTTTTTCCAAAATTAGATCGGAAATCCAGATTCCGATAAGTGAAATCCACTCATAACTCATTAATTTTAATAAATAATTTTCTGTTTTTGTATATTTATTAGAAAGTGCCTCATAAAGGGTTTATATTTCAAATTTTATTGAAATTGGTCAAAAAATGAAGAAGTTAGAGCAATTTTTCGAAAATAGATCGGAAATCGAGGTGAAATCCAGTTTTCGAGAAGTGAAATCCACTCATAACTCATTAATTTTAATAAATAATTTTCTGTTTTTGTATATTTATTAGAAAGTGCCTCATAAAGGGTTTATATTTCAAATTTTATTGAAATTGGTCAAAAAATAAAGAAGTTAGAGCAATTTTTCATTTTTTTCCAAAAATAGATCGGAAATCGGGGTGAAATCCAGATTCCGATAAGTGAAATCCACTCATAACTCATTAATTTTAATAAGTAATTTTCTGTTTTTGTATATTTATTAGAAAGTGCCTCATAAAGGGTTTATATTTCAAATTTTATTGAAATTGGTCAAAAATGAAGAAGTTAGAGCAATTTTTCGAAAATAGATAGGAAATTGAGGTGAAATCCAGTTTTCGAGAAGTGAAATCCACTCATAACTCATTAATTTTAATAAATATTTTTTTGTTTTTGTATATTTATTAGAAAGTGCCACATAAAGGGTTTATATTTCAAATTTTATTGAAATTGGTCAAAAAGTGAAGAAGTAAGAGCAATTTTTCGAAAATAGATCGGAAATCGAGGTGAAATCCAGTTTTCGAAAAGTGAAATCCACTCTTAACTCAGTTTTATTAATAAGTAATTTTTATTTTTTGTATACATTTTGGAAAGTGCCTCATGAAGGGTATATATTTCAAATTTTATTGAAATATATCAAGAAATGAAAAAGTTAACGCAATTTTTCGGAAATCGAAGTGAAATCCACATTTTGACAAGTGAAATCCACTTTTTCAGACGTGAAATCCACTCACAACTCATTTATTTTTAACAAATTAATTTTTCTGTAGAACAAATAATTGAAAGGGCTTCATAATGGGTTTATATTTCAAATTTTATCCAAATTGATCCAAAAATAAGAAAGTTGTAGACCTAATTTGAAAAAAAGGGCGGAAATCGAAGTGAAATCCACATTTTGACAAGTGAAATCCACTTTTTCAGACGTGAAATCCACTCAAAACTCATTTATTTTTAACAAGTAATTTTCCAAAAATAAGAAAGTTGTAGTCCTATTTTGAAAAAAGATCGGAAATCGAAGTGAAATCCACATTTTGACAAGTTAAATCCACTTTTTGAGACGTGAAATTTACTCATAACTCATTTATTGTTAAAAAATTATTTTTTTGTTGAACAAATAATTGAAAAGGCTACATAAAGGGTTTATATTTCAAATTTTATTCAAATTGATCCAAAAATAAGAAAGTTGAAGTTATATTCTGAGGGCGTTTTGTTGTGTATGCATAATTGTTTAATTTTTTTTCATGATAAACACAATATCCATACACATCCAGGCCATACCACGTGGAGGCGCTCTCAATCATGGCCCTTTTTACTTTCGAATTTTGAAAATATTAAAAATTTAATAAATAATCCGAAAATTGTTTTGTATTATTTTTTTATGCCAGACATTTATTTATGGTTATTTATACATGTACATTGGTTGATATACGTAATCCTAAAAAAATAAACAAACAAATACAACAGAACAAAGTTACACCAAGTGAAATCATATGTTTAACTTGGTTTACAATAATGAGAGATAATGAAAAGGTATGTTCACAACAGTTAACGAAAATAATTACACAAAATAAACAATAGCAAAATATGAAAAAATATACACAGGTAAACAGAAAGGGGAAACTTCAAAGACAAATTTCTAAGCAAAAAAGTTTCAACGCACAGAGAAAACGCATCAATAATCTTGTTCGAAAAAGTGTACAATGCATTGAAATGAAGGACATAAGAGTTCATAAGGACTACCAAAATGACATGGTGCACTACAACAACAAAGGACACATTAAATACTTTCACGCCATCAGGAAACATATTACGTAATTTCACAGATTAATACGAGCTAAAAGCAATTATTGTGATGTTAGTTATAAATATGCTTATTGTTGTAGTAATAGTAGTAGTAGTTCGCAAATGTGCTTATAAAAACACGTAGTTATTAATTTATTGTTGTTATATAGTTGTTATTTATGTTTTCAAATGTGCTTCATTCATTCATTTAAAGATGTAGTAATATCTATTCATGAGTGTTAATGTACTTTTAAACTTATTATGAAATATAGTTTTGAAATGAATAAATATTGCATTAACTCATATAAAACGTCTCCGTTTTCAATAATAAGCATATTATAAAATATGCTAAGTATATATTACACTTACCGATTCAGTGCTGCTGTGTAGTTGTACTCATCCCCGACACAAGCATACTTTATACAACTTGAGATGACGTTGGTCCCAAGACTTAAGCTCAAGCTTGCCCATTTGACAACATGTATACGATGGCACCACAACTTACAATTATCACAATAAATTGAGTCAAGTGCACATGCCTCAAGGCAGACACTACACGGAAAGGTTCCCATTTTATGAACAAATACAGCAGAAATATACAGAAACAATTAATTATCCTTTTAAATATCCAAATATAATAAAACATATCCAAATATAATAAAACAAAATACACAGAAACAATTTATTATCCGTTTAAATATCAAATAATACGTATATCCAACACTACATGTTCAATTTTAAATATATTTATCAAACTTCTTCATTTTTGGACCAATTCCATTTAAATTTTAAATATAAACCGATGAAAATGCCTTTTCAATTATTTGTTCAACAAAAATTTTTTTTTTTAAAAATAAATGAGTTATGAGTGGATTTCACGTCTGAAAAAGTGGATTTCACTTGTCAAAATGTGGATTTCACCTCGATTACCGATCTTTTTTTCAAAATAGGTCTACAACTTTCTTATTTTTGGATCAATTTGGATAAAATTTGAAATATAAACCCATTATGAAGCCCTTTCAATTATTTGTTCTACAGAAAAATTAATTTGTTAAAAATAAATGAGATGTGAGTGGATTTCACGTCTGAAAAAGTGGATTTCACTTGTCAAAATGTGGATTTCACTTCGATTTCCGAAAAATTGCGTTAACTTTTTCATTTCTTGATATATTTCAATAAAATTTGAAATATATACCCTTCATGAGGCACTTTCCAAAATGTATACAAAAAATAAAAATTACTAATTAATAAAACTGAGATAAGAGTGGATTTCACTTCTCGAAAACTGGATTTCACCTCGATTTCCGATCTATTTTTGAAAAATTGCTCTAACTTCTTCATTTTTTGACCAATTTCAATAAAATTTGAAATATAAACCCTTTATGTGGCACTTTCTAATAAATATACAAAAAACAGAAAATTATTTATTAAAATTAATGAGTTATGAGTGGATTTCACTTCTCGAAAACTGGATTTCACCTCGATTTCCGATCTATTTTCGAAAAATTGCTCTAACTTCTTCATTTTTGACCAATTTCAATAAAATTTGAAATATAAACCCTTTATGAGGCACTTTCTAATAAATATACAAAAACAGAAAATTACTTATTAAAATTAATGAGTTATGAGTGGATTTCACTTATCGGAATCTGGATTTCACCCCGATTTCCGATCTATTTTTGGAAAAAAATGAAAAATTGCTCTAACTTCTTTATTTTTTGACCAATTTCAATAAAATTTGAAATATAAACCCTTTATGAGGCACTTTCTAATAAATATACAAAAACAGAAAATTATTTATTAAAATTAATGAGTTATGAGTGGATTTCACTTCTCGAAAACTGGATTTCACCTCAGTTTCCTATCTATTTTCGAAAAATTGCTCTAACTTCTTCATTTTTTTGACCAATTTCAATAAAATTTGAAATATAAACCCTTTATGAGGCACTTTCTAATAAATTTACAAAAACAGAAAATTACTTATTAAAATTAATGAGTTATGAGTGGATTTCACTTATCGGAATCTGGATTTCACCTCGATTTCCGATCTATTTTTGGAAAAAAAATGAAAAATTGCTCTAACTTCTTTATTTTTTGACCAATTTCAATAAAATTTGAAATATAAACCCTTCATGGGGCACTTTCTAATATGTATACAAAAAAAATAAATTATTAATTAAAATAACTGAGTTCTGAGTGGATTTCACGTTTTGAGTGGATTTCACGTGAAATCCACTGGATTCCTGTATCACCCCGCACCTGAAATAGGGCATTTGGGGCGAACTTAACATTTTTTCTACTATAGTGTAATAAAAAGCTTGGACGACTTAAAAGGTGATGGGGTGCTGGATGAACCCCTCCAAGTTTCGCTAGTATTAACCCCTCTAAGTTAATTTATATGTATTGGAGAATGTTCCATTTGAATATTTAACGTTTAATTAATAAAAACATCTAATGAACAGTATGCTATAAATGTATCTTTTTGGAAGATCGTGTACTATTTTAGTGAATGCCATCTAAAAAAATCTTAGATGATGAACAGTTATTCATTCTTTTATTATCTAAAGACTAGGACCAATAATATAATCCTACGCCCAGCAAAAGAGGACATTGTCATTATAAGTTTTTCGCTCTGCTGGCTACAGACAGCTCGCTATTATATGTTATTATCGATTGTTTCCTATACTGAATGCTGTTTCAGAAATGCTAAGATATATAATGAATGAATTGTTATTTTAGTGTATGATTGTTAAATATCTGTCTAAAATATTGCGTTATTTAAAAAGTTTACTTCTTTATTACCCCCTCCCTACCCGTTGAATTTACTAAAGACTTAATTTCTTTTAAATGGTAACGTTAATTTTTTGATAGAACAACCATAGTATTTACGAAACGAACTTATTTTGGGTACTTTAGCAACATATCTTTCAATGGGTATTTCTCAGTTACCCTGTATTAGTGCAACAAATAAACACTAATGAAAATATATTTAATTGTATCTAGCATTACGGCTACACAAATGAACCAGTTGTTTAAAATGACATTTTTCACTTCATTATAATCATTCTAACAATGATAGGAACGCTACTTAATCGTATCATTAATGCTGTGACTTACATAAACATGGCATTTTTGAAGAAATAGTATTCATTATTTATGTAAGGTGAATAATTATTGCGCACATGATTGTTTAAATAGTTCAACATTATATGAATACATAGAAACAGACACCAAGAAATAACCATCAAACGAATCAAATGTGATTTGTAACTTTTTAAATCATAGTAATAAGTCAAAGAACGAAACTGACATGATGTCGGTTTTGGAGTAATTCTGCTTGCACTAAAGGCTTCGAGGGCTGTGTGAAAATTACATGTGTTCATCGGCGTGATTTATGATTTGTGCAGTGGAAACTCACTAAACCGGATCTCCACAAAACCGGAATCCTCGGGATACCGGACTTTTTTCATAGTCCCGGTTTTCCCCTTCTATTTTCAATGTAAAATAATCCCTACAAAACCGCAACCTCGGAATTCCAGAAACTGACAAAAAATCGAGAAAATTTGTTAGTTGTCAACGTAATTTTACCTCACATAACCGGACGTGTATTTGTTCAAACATGTCAAAATGATTTTGTGTATTAGGAATTCGCGAATCGCGTGTCACTTTGTCACTTTGTTTTGACAGCCGGTGCGTCGTTAAATATTGCACCTGTGATGTTGTGTTAACTCGATAATCAATAATGATGATTGCGCTGTGGATTGACTGCCACGCGATAATCAAACGATAATTAAACTTGTAAAAATAACATTGATTGAAACATTAATTTGTTTGTTGCAGAAAATTAAGAACTAGAAACGGTTATTAAGTGATCATTTTGGAGGGTTGTTTTATCTAAAGACTTCTATGATTGAATCAAATTAGAGCGGTGCGTTAATTAAACTATCAAACATACTTAACAAGCATTAAATTACGCGAGTTGTTTTATTTTAAGACTTGGAAAAAAAGATGATTATAAAAACGCAGAAATGTTTAATAATGTTTATCACTTTTGCATGTGCTTTAATCATGTCTCAACCTCCGTCTAAACGTAAAGGTTAACTCAGTTAATATTTTGAGTAAACTTACTCCGTACATCAAATCCTCACTAAACAGGAATCCTCACTAAACCGGAAATTTTGCCCAGTCCGAACCTTGTCCGGTTTAGTGAGTTTCCACTGTACAAACATTTTTTTCAGTGGTTTATAATACTGCGCCTTGTTCGTATTTAACGGTTGTTCTTGTTATTGCTATCGCCACATTTTAGTCTACTAACTAAAATTAAAAGAAATGTACCTGGTTAATTAAGTCGTTACCGATAAAACATTACTCAGGTTTACAATAAGTCAAACAAAAACACCAATGTGATCGTTTCGTTTGATTTTGTCTCTTATCGTGACTTTTTTTATTATTATTGCTTTATTTCTTTTGTTAAACGTCATAAATATTCTTTGAAGGGATTCTTTAAAACTGGCAATGGCCATATAACGGTTTAAATTCCATACACGGTCGTTCAAGGGCCATATATCAGCCATATCCATGTCCACTCATGACGCTTGACTACTGTCCAGCTGTCCTGTTTCCGACCGCCACTTGACACGCGACCGTCACCGACAGGGTATAAAAGTTCCGACCCGCTGGTAAGCATCATGTATTTGGACTTCTTGTGACCATGGCTGTTCTAAAACTGACTGTCTTCGCTGTACTGATTGGTGAGGTTTTTGTTTCATTTCAGGTTTTATCCAAGATTTGATAAATCGGTTGTGATAAACCGCGTATAGAAGATTTTAAAGATAAACAATTACATTTTTATATTTTAAGTTATTATATGTGTTGTATAAGGAATAAATCTATCTCGCCTTATTTAATATATTTTATTAAGCCAAATTCTAACAAGATTGTATTCGTATTTTGGGTATCAGTTAAAGCGCACTGGTTGTTATATTTCTTTGTCCACCCCTTACAGGAGCGGCGCTGGGTTCCACTCTGTATGTGAGCCGCCCTCTCTCCAAAGACGGTCCGTCGGGCGGATCGCGGATAATCAACGGGATGGAGGCTACCCCGGGAGAGTTCCCACACCAGGTTACACTCCTGAATAACGGCTACCACTCGTGTGGTGGATCCGTCATTGCCAACGACTGGGTCCTCACCGCCGCCCATTGCGTCGACGGACAGTGAGTAGAGTTGACTAACATCATCATTTAAAGTAAATTGTCCAAATCATTTGTTTTAAATACATTTTAGTAATAATAATATGCACCAGTTTAAGGAAGTTATATCATTTTGTTTCTTTATGAGAAGCAAAGGTGTAGAAATAGAGGTGGGGGGGGGGGGGGAGGGTGAAACGTGCGGGATGTAATGATCAAAGAATTATTGGCAATATCTTATATCTAATCATTAAATAAAGTTTGCCATTGTTTTTGATTGAAAAGCCAAAAGCAAAGCGGCGGAACTATAGGAAATCGAAAAAAAACAATGTCATGACTACCTGCGTTTATTCCAGGGCTTTGTCCTCCCTGGCCGTTGTGGTGGACCTACACGACTTCAACAACCCCGGCAGTAGCTACATCTGGTTCGATATTGCACAGATCATTATGGTAAGAGATACGTGTTCTAATCAAACGGAAATCTGAACCTTGAATTATTGAAGCCTGTGTTTGAGTCATGCAATGTTTTTTGTTTTTCAACTTGACATGAATGCGCTCGTAGTGTGTTCACTCATCGTAATATTGGCACACTTTGTTCTTTTATCGTAGCTATGGTTCAATTTGTTTTCGCATTGTTATAATGGTACACTTCCGTAAAATCTGTTCTCTCATCGTAGTATTGGTACAACTTGTTCTCTCATATTAATATTGGTACAATTTGTTTTCGAATCGTAATAATGTTACATTTTGTTTTTTCATCGTATTATTTGCTTCGCATTTTGTTTTCGCATCGCAATAATGGTACACTTTGTTCCGCCATTGTGTCTTTGGACAATTTTACTGAGTCTCCGTTTTAAAATACATACTATTTAAAAGCTAGTGAAATCTCATTAGCAACGCATGTTTCAATCGTAAAATGCGACCAGACATTTTTTGAACCGTTTTCTTCTAGCATAACAGTTACAACAAGGGGCCCGGTGGTTTCCCTAACGACATGGCTCTGCTGCGTCTGTCCAGATCCACACAGCCGGATATCACGAAAAACATCATCGAGTTGGCACCGGGAGGGACGTCGTTCGCCGGCGAGAGATGCACCATTTCCGGCTGGGGAACCACAGGTATAAACGCATTGAGTCTCCTTCGGGCTTGAGACGTTAATTTATTATACAAATTTATTTTATACTAGCCGTCTGAATTTGAATTTACGTGTTAAAAAAGTAATTTGATATACCATCATTAAAAGCTATTTTTTTTGCTTGAGTATATGATATTAAAACTAATTTACGTTCGAGCAGTGGTAACTATAAAAAAAATCATTCACTTCAATGTATAGTGTACTACAAGCATTTGTATTCGAAGCATTTGATTAAACGAGTAAGCTTTCTGCTTTCCGTAGAAACCGGAACCGGCGCGTCCATTCTGATGAAAACTGACGTCAACGTCCTCACGAAGGCGCAGTGCACTGTATACTGGGGCTCAAGCATCCTCGACCAGCACGTGTGCATCTGGGGTCAGGACACCGCTCAGGGATCTGGCTCGTGCAACGTAAGCTTTCCTTAAATTCCACCGGATGAAACATCATATAGGCGCAGTTGTTCTTGTAGCAACACTCTCTAAGACAAAGTCATGAATCGGGTAACCGGGATGTTTTCCCCTTTTTAATATATAGCTAAATTGTTTCATCTGTATTTATTTTTTCTCGCTGGAGATTCCATTTAGCTGGCTTACTAGTCAGCAGTGTCCAAATTATATAAATATCAGATCCCATGGGGGAATCATTTAATGTTAAACCATTTAAGTGATGTCAACTGCGACGTCAGTGGCTGATCTAGCGGGGAGAGAGGTAGGGCACAAGGGCCCGTGCGCCCCCCCCCCCAAAAAAAAAGGGCCGGCAAATGAACCCTTAAAACATCTAATTCAACCTTAAAGTTGCATTTTTACTGATACGATTGTTTTTATATATCGGAAAGGATGAATAAATATCGAAAACAATGGTTCTTATGAAGGATACCATGTTTTACTTTAAAGAAAGGTGTGGAAAACATGATATTTATACCTTACGAGACGGTTGTGGAACAGTGCTAATATTTTAGGGCCCACCAGTCATTTAATACCTGTGTGTTTTCTGCTATTAAATACACGGATAAATTCGTGTTATCAGTAATTAATACTTTTCATAAATGCATTATTAAGTAAGTAGTTAAAGGTTTCTCCCTCAATATCTATGTTTGATATACATGTTTATGTATTGATTTTAATCACGAGTATCACCTTAAATCGATACCTTGACAATTTAAACGCTGATATAAACGGATATTCAACATTATTACATACGCCCAGGCGCTTGATAAAGCAAGAAATTTATTTTGAAACTGCACGCGTGGGTAGTATAAAAACATCACAAACTGACTATAGGTAATTTCATTAAATCAAAGTCAAGTGAGATACAATAGTTTATTATAACAACTACCCAAGTGTTTTTCAAACACAAAAGGTTAACAGTGAGCTTCTTATGATATTACTCTGATTATAATCACTATTGGTATGTAATGATATACTTCTTGTAGGGGGACAGCGGCGGCCCGCTCGTCTGCCGGGGTTTCCTGGCCGGTGTCACATCATGGGGACGCAGTGGTTGTCACGACAACGGTTTCGTCACATCCCCCAGCGTCTACGCGAGTGTTAGCTACTTCCGGTCCTGGGTAAACAGCAACTGCGGCGGCTGCCTCTAGATGTGTTCTTGTATTTTATTATTTGAAATAAAACTCTACGCATTCACCTCTGTTGTTTTGAACCTGTAAACGAAGTGAATAGTAGCAGACTTATAGCTGCAGCCTTTGTATCTTATTCGACATTCTTTTTAAGATGACAAACGCTTACAACGTTTCATATAAGTAAACATATCTTTGACGGTCATCTTGTATGGCTGACATGGTTATCTTCAAGACTTGTATGGTTAACATGGTTATCTTGTATGGTTAACATGGTTATCTTGTATGGTTAACAAATGTATCTTGTATGATTAACATCGGTACTCCATCGCTCTTGGTTCCGTTTTCTGGTTTACTAGTACTTGTGTCCACTTGAGAAGCCATGTGAAGCGGGAGGCGGACAAAATACCCCCTCCCAAATACCTCCCGCTCATTTTTGTATAGGTGGACATAATCCCTACATCAATTTTTTACTCATACTAAAATCAGTGGGAGGGGTTTTGTCCGGGGGGATTTTGTCCTACGCACGACAGCTACCCCTGTAGGATCGAACCCACAACCTCTTGGGTGACAGGCGGTCATCAATACCACTAGACAACGCTCACCCACTTATGCCTATTACGAAACAGATCGAAAGTTGTGTGTTCAATTGTTTGTAATATTTCTACGCATAGATTCTGTTTTAAGCTATTATTGTTTTGGCGATTATTTTGTATCATTAACTTTTGAATGTCTCTACGATCACTTAGCGGTATTCAACTGACTTCATTCCAAAGTTTTTGATTTGAAACTGTTCGTGTTAAACTGGTTACAACTCTTCCTTCTTCATACTACATTTTTACTAAACATTTTTTTTTTCAATTAAACCATATGAAGCAAAGGACGAATAAAACCACGCCATGAAAGTTGCTGCTGCTGTTTTGTGATGATATTGTTATAAATAACACGCCGTGACAAAATATTCTATTTCTACCAATTTTGAATTGGCATAAAATTTCCACCTCCAATAATAATGATGATGATGATGAAAAAATGTTGGCTTTATTTAATTTGATACAAAAAATGTTGAAGTTTAAATTGTAACATTAAATGTTATTGTATTTGTTAACTGGATCAATACTTGTGACCATAAAGTGACACGTGCTGTAAAAACAATGGTGATAGGGGCCCATCTCTGTCGATTAAGGGCCTACCTCTGTCAGTTAAGGGACCATCAGCCCCAGGTGTGAATGGGCAATGTTGTCAATTAACTACCTGCCAATTAGGGCCTATGTCACACATTGCGCCACTAAGGCTGACACTTTGCCATATTTCAGAAAGTGTAAAAGAACATTTTCATTGGTTTAGCGGTAGAATGCAATTTTGAATATTTTTTGGTCACTTATTATTAATACATTTAAATGTTTGTTTGAATCATTCAATCAACAGTTTTGACTGTGACCTTTTCTGTGTTTCTAGCACCGGAATTACGTATAAAAGACAAGGTGAATTGTAAGTTACAATTATTATTATAAGGATTATTGATTATCATTGTTATTGATGTTTTAGTCATTAATGTCATTATTATTATTTTTATATTAATATTTAAACTGATTTTATTCAAATCGTATCTTTTGTTGCTTAGAAATAATCTGTTGGTAATAGCAAAGTTGAGTCGATAAGCATATTTAACTTCTTACGCTTTTGCAAGAGCCATTAAGAGCTATTAAGACCATTATTAAAACGGCGACTAAGAGCTACTCAGAAGTTTTGCAAGAGCTGCTAATGATTTTTTAAAAGAACCAAGAGCTGTTCATAGAGCTTCTAGCACTAAATTGAAGACAGGCTGTTTTATATGGTCCCTAATTTTGTTAGAATTTGACTGCCATGAATGAGATTTTAACAGCTACTCATAACTACTAAACGCAGTAATTGAACAAATTTTGAGAAAATTTAATAATTATCAAGGGAGGGAACTCTTTCTCAGCGCCGAATGTTTGATTGTCCGCCCTTCTTTATTTTGGCGCCTTTCTCACTTGTTCTCTAGTTTAATCCGGTTCGGACGTGTGTTTTCTATATTTTATTTATATTTGAAGTTATTTTTTTCATATGAAAAACAGTAATGGAAATACAAAGACACTAGGAGCTATTGTTAGAATTTGACCACATTATCTACACAATTTCATCTTTACAAAATAAGTTGGACAAATGTAATATCTATTATATACTGCGTATATACCCGTCAGGAAAATATAGTTTGTACAATGATTTTTCTTCAACCAGAAAGGACATACATGTAGTAGCAATTAGCCATTTATTATTTCTTGTAAGGTTTATATTTGTGTGTTGGTCCCTTAGTGTGTGTATACTACGTGATTAATCACCTCATAGATGCTACGTCGGAAGGCAATATTTTGTTTCAAATGAATAGTTTAATAACTTATTTATTAAATATAACAATTTATTTAAATGATACAAGGCGCAATCTACGCCGCATACAGAGGCCCGCCTTCGGTCTTTTACTCGATTCTGATTTAAAGTTTCTTAAAGAAATATCTTTTTCATGGATATCTATTTAATTATGCCATCAAAATAATTCAGATATTGCCATACGTTATTCCATTACATAATTATACTTAAAAGTGCGAATTAATTATCTCCCAGTAGTAGTTAAACGTTCTTAGTAGTTAGCACGCTGCAGACGACAATGTTAATTCACGACATGAATCGGATGTTATCAAACTGTTTTGTGTGTTCATTTTCGTTTCCATTCTGAAATCGAAAGTAGAATACTTTAAAAAGAAGAGGGATTTTCGATTCCGTATATGCTGCAACCACTTCATGGATCCAACTCCGATCACTACCATTAACAATCGTTGATTTCCTGTAGGCTTTTAGCCCCAATATCACAAAATACTGTTAAGACTAAATCTCTATCGTATCTCGAAAAACTGCATACCATACACGTAAATAAAATTTAAAATCTTTCTCTTTTTAAAAAGTAGATTCTCGTTAGTTAGGTTGATGAAAAACGGTGGTCAATATACTTTATTATACTTCATATTTTAATAATTACTCATGTACATTCTTTAGAATTATTCTAAGGCATATTAAGCCATGGGGCTTATCAACAAAACATATACAAGGATGCTCTTTTAAAATGAAAGAAGTTTCTATAACTTTGAATCATGCAGCACTCTCAGTGAAACACTCATATACATCAAATGAATAACAAAGTACATCAATTTTGATTGATAAACCTTTACCTACTAACAAAATAATGATTCTGATAACAAGGTTGTAAAAGTTGTCAACGTGTATTTATTAGCGGAATGCGCAAAAATATTAAATGATTGGTGAATGCTAAAAAAATACTGTGGTCAACTATCGTCTCATGGGGTAGAACTATCCTGTTTATGCTCATTTCGTTCAAATTAAACTTGGTATTCTTCATCAGAACCATTGTTTTCGACATTCATTCATCCTTCTTGGAATATTAAAACAATGGTAATGGTTGTGGTTTAGGGCAGTGGTTAGCCCACTCGCTTCTCACCTAGGCGACCCGGGTTCGATTCCCGGCCTGGGCGCATGTGAGTTTGGTTTGTGGTCACCAAGCTGGACAAGTAGGTTTTCTCCGGTTTCCCCCACAACACAAGACCACACTCTCGCGTAACATCGTGCCAACGAGAGTGATTAATATAATGTTGTAATAACTTGTTTCACAATCGTTGTAAAATAGATATGTTTAAACTAAAACAATTGTAATACTTGTGGTAAATCTTATTTGGGAGTAAGAGTGCATCTTTGAAATATATCTCTTTTTAAAAGTAAATTCTCTTGTAAATTATGTTGATGAAGAATGGCGATAAATATACCTTATTACACTTCATTATTTTTTAAATAATAACTCAAGTACATTATATAGAATTATTTTCTAAAGAATATTAAGCAATGGTTTCTTATCAACAAAATATAAACTAGAATGCTCTTTTGAAAATAAATATTTTTTTTTTATAAATTGAGTTGAGATTGAAAAATGACTCGTGTATTTTCGTGATTTTGTGACATCCTTTAACGAAAACAAAATTCTCCGGCGACTTATATGCCCTCCTATCGTCAGAAGTCATTGCACTTTTTCAGTATTTTCGTTGTAAAAATAAGACGGTGTTTTTTTTTGGCTTTTTTGTGCTATAAGACATGAAAAACCTAAAATTTCGGCAACCATTTACAGATTATACTGTATATTTATCGATCATTTATTCAAGACAGTGCTACTGGTAAAATTGCACTTTAAAGTTACAAACTGTTAGAATTTAATTAATAAGTTTCCCCGATAGTTTTTTTATTACCATTCTATTTACCATTACAGTCTGGTATTAAATGTCTGTAAGAATGCATCGCCTCCTTTTGTTTACCACTAATCCTTGTGTTTCCTAGTAATAAATATATGACACATCGACATCAGGACTAAATATATAAATATTTTACCATTCATACATACAGGATTAGAGAACAATACCAGGGAACGCTACGTAATATGAATGACATAGACACGTCCATCAGGTTTTGTTATATATATCTGTCTTAAAGGAAAATGCCGACAACAGTATAGAGGGGAATAAAGAGCTTTTATTTACTTACTAACTATAGCTCCAAACTACATATATTTGCGCGCATATCAAATGATAATGATATATAGACTGTTATAATCGCGCAAACAAAAGCATGCACATACAATTATACATACAGTAATTGTATGCATATAATGTTACAAATAAACAATGCATGAAAAAAGATATAATACATACGCATGTAAAGAAACGTAATGAGAAAAACATTAAGACAGTGTCCAAATCCAAAAGTTGGGGTAGGTCAGTAGTATAGAGTTAACGAGAGTCAATGTTTTTGAATGGCAGTTTGCACGGCCTGAATGCTATTATATCTGGTGCGAACGTGATAAGGTATCTTTGCGAAGCATATGCCCGTTTAGTGTTTGAAGAGCGCGTTACTTTAGTAAAAGGCAACAGCCTTATCCAGTTCCACCTCCCGTGGACTATTTAAAGAATAATAAAAACCCACTTTTGCCATGTAGTCATAAAGAAGAGTCATACCATTGTATTATGAAGGCGCGAAACATTGTCAGCCAGTGAGTTAAAACGGCCTGGATTATATACAGAATTCGAACTCGAATTCTAAAATTAAATATAGCCATGAGCCAGAAAACGCGCCTAAGATAATCCATCACAGTCGGGTTCCTACACGAACCTTTATTAATAATCATTCATGCTGTAATATTATAACAGTGCACATAAACCAGTTGGTAAGCCGAAACGAAAGTAAAAAGACAATGATAGTTTTGTAGCCTCTTTTCTCCATTAACACTCGCACGGCTTGTGTTATTTTTGTAAATATCTCTGGGGACCGTGAAGCCCCGAATGGAAGTATCAATCTCTGGGGACCGTGAAGCCCCGAATGGAAGTATCAATCTCTGGGGACCGTGAAGCCCCGAATGGAAGTATCAATCTCTGGGGACCGTGAAGCCCCGAATGGAAGTATCAATCTCTGGGGACCGTGAAGCCCCGAATGGAAGTATCAATCTCTGGGGACCGTGAAGCCCCGAATGGAAGTATCAACCACACAAGAAAAAATCTTGCTTTTGTGAAAACGTCATTTCAATCCAGTTGCCGGGTTATTTGAGGGGTGAATCGGAACACTTCGGTATGCACTTTGAAGATGTTGTTGAGTTTATATAGGTCTGCCCGCGCCCTATAATGGCTGCATTATGGCTTGACCCCGTCACATCCCCAAGTGTGACTTAAACAGAATTTTGAAGCCAAAAGGGGAGTTTTATCCCCATCGGTTGATGGGATATTCGTCAAAGGAGTAATTTTTTACCCAAAATGCCGCAAAACCTGCGATGAATGACATCTAGGGAGGTCCCACAGCTCTGAATATTGGATATGGTTTCATTTCTCTAGTCTTAAATTTGATATTGCATTGTATCTTAAAAAACATTTACGTGTAAGAAAGGTATTTATTTGAAGGATAGGCAAGACTCACGGTCAGTTCATTGACAAGAAAGTGTTGTGAGAACAGGACTTTTTGCCCACTATATGTATTAATATTTCTAATATATATATGAACTGACCACTTTGTTGTCGATGCCCGACTATTGCCTCACTATTTACTTATTGGAAATTCTTCAAGACCAGAGAGTGCGTTGACATTACTTGTTTTGCCTACATGTTTATTAAATGTACATGTACATATATAAAGAGGGTTATTATGGTTGTTTTAAAAATAATAATGATTAATAATATAGGTTTTTTTTTTTTTTGTTTTTTTTTTTTGTTTTTTTAAACGGCCTGCGCCCGATTTTTTCCATTTTAATATGTATGTGCGGGATAAAAAAATACATAATATACTTTCTATACCCAGTGCCTTCTCTTTTTTATCAATAGGTCGTAACCATGTATATTTTCAAAATTTCAATATCTTTAAGTGAATGAATGAATTAGGGCTAGGATCAAAAACTGCAATAAACCTGGACCAGAAGCGTTATATTACAACACCATCACCATAGCATGTAAAATCATCATGGACTTCTAATAGCACTATGGATGTAACGGTTTAAATCGGTAGAATTGTTAACTCAAAATGTCTCTATACAGTTTATACCGATATTGGTTTTCTTTCTTGACAACTTCGCCCGAAAAATAATTTGGTTTCGTTTTAGGTTATGGTGACTTGCATTTAATAATTTATGGTTAAATCGATGTATATCATCATACTCCTTAATACCTCATCCTTTCATGTGAAAACGAAAGAAGAAAAAAAAAGAAATGTTTTGTCACCATAATGTAGATTGAAAATCAGTAATTTATAGCTACTAAAAGTAGTAGAGATCCAATTTATACGCGTTCATCTCATAACTCCATGTATGAAATGTTTGTTTACCGGGCTTGATAATAATGGATAGTCGATTTGGTATTCATCGTTCCAGATAACCTGCTTAAATCCATAAATTCCATTCGTATGTTTCGGTAATTCCAAAAGGTAAAATATGTAAAACAATAAATATTCTATATACATTTGGCTGTTAGCTTAGTATTTCGTTCATCGTGTGAATCACTATCGTGTGTGTCGCTTAAGGTGCCGGTTATCATTTCGTTCCCTCTATGCTCATTCTTGTTCAATATAACATAATGTGTTTGTAGTTGTCAGGTAAACCTGCCATATTTGTTGTTTGTAATGAACGTATCTCTAAGCAAGGCGCCGGAGGGGATCGTGATGCCCCTCACTAAGATAAAGTTTTACTTATAGGGAATTATTTTCTAAGCTTCATTAGGATGTTTGAGCAGTCATTGTATTACCAACCTTTTGAAAAGGGCCCCAACAACAGGTGCACGGCGTATACAATGAATGTGCTTTATATTTTATTTAGAAAAAAAATAAAATTATTTATGCTTTCTGTTTCTTTTTGATGATAAAGCAGTCGTTGTATTACCACCCTTTTAAAAAAGGGCCCCAACAACAGGTACACGGCGTATACAATGAACGTGCTTTTTATTTTATTTTGTTTTATTTCTTAAGAAATTATTAATGTATGTTTTTTGCTTCCTTGGGATGTTAAAGCAGTCATTGTATTACCACCCTTTTAAAAAAGGGCCCCAACAACAGGTACACGGCGTATACAATGAACGTGCTTTTTATTTTATTTTGTTTTAAGATAAAGCTTAGCCATATAATAATAAGGTGTAACACGCTTAATTACATCATTGACTGGTACCTAAAATGGTTTCTATCTGCAAAGTAATTTACGGCAAATCCTGGCGGGCGACTACAATCGTTATAATTCTTACTTTCGAAGAAGCACGTTTGGGTATAGCTACGATAACGGCTTATCATCGACAATTTCGTTGTTTCCGTTTTCGAGTTCTGATACGATTTGGGCTTCCGTTTGCACGCGAAATTTAGTATTTGTGGCCGATGAGTAATTTTCCACTTCCACACTGCTTGACAGTTTATCACTGTCAACTATGTTAAATCCATATTTAATTCCCGAGAGTGAATATTCACGATCTTGGAATCATGTCGGCAGATGTTGTTTCCATGCTTCATATTTAAGTAATGTAGGTCGGCTTACAGGTTTTTTGTTGTCTTGACAAGCTGGGTACGGTGGCTGGTCTTCCGACTGGTGGTTGTAGCGGCATTTTCTTTCAAACGGGCATGAGCCTTTTGCCTTAAATATCTTGCAGTCTTCCCTCGACTCTGGCGATTGGTATGGCGGCTGTACGATTTGGAGCGTTTCGGTACTAACATTTGAAGCTCCATGTGAGGGGGAAAGGTTCCCCAGTTAAAGCGATGTTCAGCTTGTAGCTCCCTATAGTGATAGTGGAAGTCATAATTTAGAACGCTATTCCATTCAAAGGTGTCTGCAATTTCGAATATTTTCGTTGTATATGCCAGGTTAAATTCTACATCAGACCTGGTCAGTTCATTTGAAGCAATCAGATGATTACGGAGCCTCATGTTTGCAGCACCCCACTCGTACATTATAATCCCTCAGAAGGGGTGTTCGTCGTCCTTGTTTAGTACTATCGTTTCTTTATCGTAGGAACGGAGGATATACACTTGGCGTTTATTCTGTCTCCGCAGTTTATTTCGTTCCGACAGAAAATGTGTTATATGTACGGCCTTCTTTGACTGCGACTTCATGGTGAGATATCGGGTCCATGAAGTTTCATCTATCTCCAAGCTTTGCCTTTTGCGGGCCCGAGTTCGAGGATGTTGCCAATAACAACCGGCGCCTACCAGTGAAGCTTCGTTAGTCGATCTTTTGTCAATCTGGTTCTGAGTTTCATTTATCACAATGGAATGTGGAGTTTTCAATTTTTGGATTTCCTGTGCGATGTTCTTACCACATCCAAGAGGTAGTCCTAGACCTTTCAGATCAGATTCGTATAAAAGCACACGCAAATCCTTAGAGATAAGCTCTTCCTGTCGTAAAGCTTGCTTAACGTTTCTGGGCAAATGAATTGTTGCTGCCCAATTGTCAAAATTAAACTCGTTGAAAGAGTTGTCAATTTCCGCGTTTTCAATCATCTTTTAAACTGAATGTCACTTAGCATAACATTTTTAATCCTTCGGAATCAAAAAGAAAAAGAATGCAGTTACTGCAAGGCTTGAATTGAATGATAGTTAGACCGAGCGTGGGCTGATGAGCGGGATGAAACCACGTGACATGTGAATTAGTGCCCAGTCGGGGCCAAACATGAGAGCAGCGGCCGTGTTGGCCCTACCTCTTAATGCAATTAAGAATCTGAATTTTAACAAACTTCGCAGGAAGAATAAATAGTCGGCGACAGAAATGCCCGATTAAAACCTGCCTAGTTTTATCATGATCCTCACCGATGCATTATACCAGGCTTATATTTTATCACATTTGTTTTGTTTCCGGTTAAAAATAGCCTTCGCGAATTTTTCTGTACTTCACATGTTTAATATAACATTTCTCTATTTCTCTATTTTGATTGGCCCGAAAAATATCAGGCAGCATGATTGTGATTTAATTAACAAAGTCATTTCTTAACTGGCAATATTTTTGCAACCCACACGTATATATCTGATTTTGTATTTCTGATGAAGTTTTTAATTAAAAACAGTAGTTTATTATCTGCTAACGCTAACAGCCATTTTGTCTAGTATAAATGACTTCATATAGGTCTCGCAGTTGATACAGAAAATTTATATCCTCGTTAATGGTGATCTTAATATGCATTGATTCAAGCAACACAATGTGGTTTGTCACAAATGATTGAAGCATAATAATAATAATAATAATAATAATAATAATAATAATAATAATAATATCTTTATTTTAAGAAGGTGACATATTAAGATCATGTACAAAACTACAGAATCTTATTTTCGATATGGCCCTCTGAAACAGAATGAAAATATGGCAAATAATCATAAGACAAACATGAAGACGATGCATTATCACCTTTTGAAATATTTTTGGATAAGGTTACCTTAGCCATAACAAATCTTCTTAACACTTACTTCCAATCACAAAGCAGTTTCGATAGTACAAATCACCATGTTCCTTCCAGCACAGTAAACCCCAACTCATATACACTATCGTTATTGAAGTGACTCCACTTGGAGCTGAAGATTGTCTTCGTATTTTAAAAAAGCACTGAAGATTCTAGCCCTAACCTTATTTATGGATCAGGTGTTGTATTAAAGCTGGTCTCTCACAGATTGAACGTTTAGACAACTTTTTTTTTTTTGTCTTGGAACGAGCCAACTTTTGCGAAAATCCATGGAAACCATTTATGTTAGACTGTTGACAAAAACAAGATCGCAGATCTTAATAATTATGTTAAAAAATTGATGTTTTATGCATTTTTCTTAATATATATGCAAAAAGCTACAGGAACATGCTCAGTAGCAAAAAGTTTAAACATAAACCCGGTTTAGTGGCAATGGGCAACGCCAAAGACATATAACACAAATTCACAAACAAGAAACATAGAACATAAACCGGTAGTAACGGTTTAAACCATAAATCATTATTTTTCGAACGGAAATATGAAAATCTAAGATCTGATTTTTTTCTCAGCAATCTTATATTATTGGTTTGCAGATATCTACGCAAAAATTTGCTCTTTCCAAGACAATTTTATTTTTGTAAAAATGGTATATCTGTGAGAGTGCAGTCTTCCTGTAAATCTTTTGAATTACTCATTGCGTACAGCGCCAATTCGACCAGTGCAGTTTTTAAAAGTATGACCCTTACGGCGTCAGTATCCACGGAACTATATCCCTGCTGATCGTTCTTAGTTAAAGGTCATTTAACGTATTATTTATAAACGTGCTTTCATCTTCTTCATTCAAACAATGTTATAATAACTCATGTTAAATGTGGGTTTGTCTCAAAGATTCGACTAATGTCCGTGAATCATTGTTTCTGACAAGCCCTCGATGAAGGAAAATTAGGGCAGTATTGTGTGATATCACAAAAACTCGAGTCGTTTTCTGATCTGAGCGGGATTCATAAAGTTTCAGTTTAGATTATTCTTATTCAACCAAATATATTAATTTTAACTGTCGATACGACACTTAGAATTTACATAATCATATTGAGACTGCTAATACGTTGATCTTGAAAAAATATCTTTGTGCTAGGCAGTCACTAGTTACTAGTCACATCAACGACAGAAGCTCTGCTTATTTCATGTAAACAAAACAAACCCTATCATCCGAAAAAGCATATGAAAAACACGATCATCCAATTTGTCATTGTCTGGGACTGGCACGGAAACGACGTATAATTACTGGAGCAGCTCGTCTCGCATCATTTGAAAATTAATACGCTGTTTCATGTCTGAAGCAACTCGATCCGTTAAAACAAACTGTCCTCTCTCTAAATGAATACTTCTGTTACACTATCTTACCCTTCTAGTTTAATGCATTCATCGGTTGCAGAATCTACGACATATAGTCTCAGAAACTCTTCGCGGTTACGGAACTTTGCAAATTGATATTGCAAATCGCAACACTTCTCTCAGATATTTCCATCACATTCAATCTTTCCGTCATCCACAAGAGAACCGTTTAAACAATTATGATCATGAAGTACCAGCTCACTTTAACAATGGGTAAAGGGTCAACGACATCAATCATGCGCGCCTTCGAGTGCATTGCAGCTTTTTAGAGTGCGTGTATAATTTACGTCATAAATGCTCCACCGGAAGGAGTTATTTTGCTTCCAATTAATATTTCAATCAAAGATAACTTTACTACTTGTTCACCATATTAAATGAAACAATGCGCAGTCTAAGCCACTTATATAGCCACTATTCGGTCTTTTACTAGAGTTTGATTGAGAGTTTAGTTTCTTTGACAAATCGACGCCTGATGGAGCACTGCCAAATATTATTTTGGAAACTTGTTTGTCGAAGTGTTTGAGTAAACGAATCACGTTACCAAACTCCGGTAATAAAACAAAGGCGGGGCTTTAAAGCGGCATAGACTGCCCTTTGTCTTATTCAAAATTTAAAATGGTAAAGAAAAAGGCAAGATAACCATCATTCGAAGCAATGAATTGCGTTCCAGTATTACATTTATGACGTCATTTACCACGTAGTTTATACACACACTGGTTTTAGTTAAAATCTTATCCTATCGTAGAATGTCCCCAGTGAATATGTGGAGCAATAGAAGGCACGCAATACGTTTTGTTTCTATTATACACTAACCAAAGAAAAAAAATAGTGCTACACTCCACAATCAATTGTTTGGAAATTTACTATTTGCCAAATTTGGATTATCCCTCGATCACAAAAGTAAAAAAAAAACACGTTTATTTTGCCGTTGTCAAATTATACTCTAGATGCCTAATTAAATCACCAGAAACGCCTCAAAAGAGAATAGTAACTGTTCTCCGTTTTTCTTTGTACATGCTCAAGTAATAATTAATACAACTATGCTGGCTGGAATCGACTAGACTCAGTTTCAACCAGGTCCAGTATATAAGCGTGCTATTTTATCGTCAACCTCGTTAATATTCACCGCTACCCGGCCACACATCCCTTCAAAAACATACAGAAAAAATATATATAAATATATTTTTTTTATCAACAAAGCAGTAACATACGCTCCCCTTTCGGGAAAGAAATTGGTAACAAAGACCCCTGTCAATAAACTAATAATTTAATCCTCGAAGGAGGGCCAAATGTCAAAAGGTTGTCGCCATAAGTTACACCCCTTCTAATGCCAATACCTGGATCCGCCCCTGATTATAGTATCTTTCTGAATAGCAAATTTATTTTCAGAATATGCGTATAAAATTATCTGACTCAACATTTCGCTTTTTAGTTTATAAATCGTATTTCATCTTTGTCTGTGCATCATTTGCTGCGCATTATTATTTTGCGAACTATCGACAAATCGCGCAAACAATGGAAGTGGCCATACAACATACATCGATTAAAGACATCCCAACACCTTACTTTTAAGAAAATTTACCATTTTTAAAGTTAAATCTTTTATAGCTACAAGCGCCCCCAATTTCCCATATTGGGTCACTTCTTACCCAGATTTGCGCATATCGTGATGGCAATGTATTAGCAAACCTAAAAACATTGACCAAGACGAGAACACTAATGAGAAATGTTTTAATTATTCGTCAGTATCAGATTAATGACGTCCCTTTGGTACGAAATAAAGGCCAAATTACATCGTTTCGGAAGAAACTACTCATAGTTACATTTGTGACGATACTGTTATATAAGGTTTACAGTCTGTTCGTACCCTTGTCATTTCATACCCTCCGATGTTAAGTAATTTCGTTCCCTTTATCATTCCCGAGTCATACCGTTACCTTTATTTTATTTTGTATAACGGCATACAGGGAAAACATTAGATTTTAAGCTGAATGGTTTGTGGTTTTATATATAGGCCGAACTATGGTGGATCTCCTTGATCAACATTGTTTATACGCGTACACCGGATATTGTCACTTTACCAAATACAAAGTGGGTACATTTTATTTTCCTTATTATGTTTTTTTTACGTTTTTTAATGTACACAATGGAGTTTTTCCAAATTTATGAAGTTGGGGGTCGTAAAGGTTACAAATCAGTGTAATCTTGCTTTCAAATTGGTCGGTAAACTACATACAGAAAATTAATTTAGTGGAGTTTTGATTAGTGACCAAATATGTAACAATATCTGGTCACCGCGTGGACCAATTGTATCTCCCCTAAACAATCTTTGTAAAACAATGCCACCATACACATAATGAGGGAGGCTGTAATGATGTGTCCCATACATGTACATATGTTACCTACTAAAATCCAAATTAAAGGCCCAAATCTTAGAACATTTGGCCTTTAACAATTTAAATTTCCAAATTTGGTATTTTCTATTTCCAAATCTGGCCACGTAGTGAGCACAGCTAGGGTGTAAGGTGAAGGCTAATGTCTTTATCTACAATGTTACTTATCTATACCTATTTTAAAGAGTCACTGTGTGTGATATATAGCTTCCAAAGCCGCATAAAGACATGCATAGAGAGTCACATACCTCATGATCGAACATATTCTGGAGAAAACATGAAACATTTTAAACGTTGTTGTTTATTTACTTACTGATACGAGAAAAAAAAACAAGAAAAAAGGTACTTTGTAATACTTTGTAACTATTTTAATACACACATTGACATCCATTATATTTTCAGGAGGCTGAGTCATCATGTCAAACACTGGGCGTAATATCTTCGTTGTCAAAGGACGTAATCGTCTCATTCTACCGAAATACTTCCATGCGGATTCCAATTTGAACCCCACAAATGAGGAGTCTGATTTGTTTCACTTCCCCAAGGAAGACCACTCATCTCACTCTAAGGCAAGTGTATCAGACCTGAAAAAGTTCTGGGAGAACAAAAGTGCTAAACCGCTGATACCTAGTAGTCATACCTGGCAGAAATCACCCTGTCTCAGAAAAGTATGTCTGAAAAGCCGCCAGCGTCGTTTCCAACAGGATTTCACATCGGAGTCTTTAACTCCAGCTTCACCATTGGCGGGACAAAAAAGGAAACATAAAACCCCTCGCCGGCTGATGTCCTTGTGTCCTGAGAGATACAGCCAGTTGATGTCTCCATGCACAACTGCAAGCCCTAATAAACATTCTGACTCGCTGCTGACTGACAATTCCTGGGCAAGTGAAGAAAGTGAAACACCAGTCTCTGAAAAGCCTGTGAGATTAAGCTTGAATGGACTCAGTCCCTTTGTCGAAAGCATTTCTCTGGATGACTCTCATGACAAGAGCCTTCAGCCAGAGGTGAAATATATTGTGAAGGGTGTGGTTAAGGGATTCATGAACACAACTGATGATCAAAGCATTGTCATAGAGCATGAGAATGAATCTATACACACGGATAATGACGATGAAGTAAACCATGTGAAAGTAAGTGAGGATAAGCATGATGGCGATCTAGTTGAAGGCTCTGATCACGAGAAGTCGTTTAATTTAAGCCTGTTGTCAAATAGTGACATTGAAAATGACCAGAAAGAGGATGAGGACAAATTCTGGTCCGAACAAAATCGAGCTCTTGACACTCAAAATAAAATTGGGGATACAAAAGGGAAAATACTTGAACAACTTGGCTTGCTATCTTGTGCTACAGTGAACTGTTCCCTTAATGAACTAGATATTCAGTCACCAACAAAGAATGCTCCTGTGGAAATTGCATCTCAAGCTGACTATAAGCCTAGCTCAGATTTGTTATTACTTATTAAAATGAATGGCTTTGTGCATGAACAAAATGATGGAGTAGAAGGAAAGTGTGTCGGCAGTCGGTCAAGCGAGTTTGATCCCTGTGTGTCACCGGAATTGCATTGTAATGAGACTTCAATGAGCTCTAATCTATGGCCTCTAAAGGAAAATGTTACGTGGTCAGCCACTCTAGATAAATCACTACTGCTGAACTCAGAACATGATAGTGAGATGAAAGATGAAAATGATGTGGCCTTCCGAAAGTTGGGAAGACGTAGAAATCTGAAAAGACCGACGCGACTTCAGTTTGATGAAGATTTGAGCAAAGACAAAGATATCTATGTTCCCAGTCCTAAACTGCCAAAGACACCTTTGGCCCAGAGCCGTTTTGAATTCTCATCAGTGACACTTACCAGAAAAACTGACAGTGATGAAATTGAACTAAGCGAATGTGAAGATCGTGCAACACATGAATATGGTGCTTCTTCTGACATTGAAAATGAATGCCATAAAACACCTGGTCATGACAGTATACTTTGTACCGATTATGACACTGATTTTCTGAATGAGGCACTGAGTGATGGAAGTATTGATATGGACATGGACATTTTTTCCGACAACAACTTACTAGATGTTTCTCTTCTTGAAGGGCCATTGCCTGTCGACACTGAGCTCTTGCCATGGAACAGTACCGATCACGAAACCAATCAGATCCGGTCATTTAATCTTGGTACCCTGCCCAAAACCAATCAGACCCGCCCCTTGAGTCTTCACAGCGAGCCGAAAGTCCATCATACGAGTTCCTTCAGTTTAGGTAGCCAGCCCGAAACAAACCAAACCAATCAGGATGTGACCTCGACTCTGGATTACAAGCCTAAAACTGAGCTTGGATGTTGGAACCAGATTAGTAAATCATGTGACCACTCTGCGCCTTGGAGCTATGTTGAAATTCAGCAGCCAATGGATCTAAGCAGAAATCATAACCACTCTCAATTCCAACATGATGCCTGTGAATGCAATATTTTACCACAACCAGTACCCTCTATAGAGGACTATAGCCGGAACAGCCAGCCACAAGTTTCTGTTCTAGATACATCCTCTGTGTTGAAGGAATTTGGAATTGGCACTGATTTCTATGGATATCAACCTAGCCATGATTCTACCCATTATGCCTCAAAATACTACAACCCATGTTTCTTCAATTCCCCAGCAGGGCATAAGTACTTTGCCAAGCACCTAGCAAAGCGCGAGGAAATGCAACATGCTTGCAGATACATGGGTGGGACTGTTGCTGTGAATAAACCAGTCAATGTGGCAGTTGAGGTGAATGCTCCTGTCGTGCAATCAATTGCTAGTGCTGAAGTGCCAACTTCTGTTTTGAGTCATCATACCATTAGTGATGGTTTTAGGACTGACCATAAAAATGACAATCTAAAGGCCACTGATGTTATATCACAAATGGAATCCAATGTAAGACAAAGACTTGTCGATAAGAGACGATGTGAGGTAAGAGAAGAGACGGATCATCTTCCAGAGGTTCTCAAGGATGTTCACCCATACGTGATATCGGGATCACTGTCCAGCACTTATCTTATGGCGATCGCGAAAAAAACGGACCTCATCAATGAAATGTTCAACGACCCTCTTGACTCGAATGGTGAGATACGGGGCTGGATCGTGGAGAACTGCTACATAACCTCCCCGTCCGTGTTCGCTACCGATCTCCTGTTCCGTCTGTTCACTCTCGGCGAACTACACCAGCATAGCCTTACCTTCCTTGGACACTCAAAGCGATACAGAGCGATCAAACAGTGTGTGTTCAAGCAGTTTTCGCTGAACTCTAACTCTTGGCGTAAATGTGTGATCAGGATGAAGTCAGCAATTAACAGTCTGTTCAAGTATCGCGTCCCCCAGGTGCAGGAGTTTCTGATGTTGCATTCCGGACATTATTAAGTGCTAAAGAACATTAACACTGCGAGCACAACTGCAAATGGACGAGTGCTAAAACGCTAAAGAACGTGCTTCAAACTAACATTGAGTGGTGCTATTGTCTGTCGAAATATTTTGAATTTTTTTAATTACACTTCATCTGAAGATCTACTGTTCATTTCTTTCTGTAATTTAAGTACTTAAAGACATATCATTTGATATGCACACACATACAAATATTTTTTCGCTTATTTAATACATTTCGGCAACCCTTTGTTTTCTCCCACCTCAGATAAGTAGATCCAATAATTTAACCATGCTAGAAATACTTATCTTGCCCACGGGCGAAGATAAAATGCCCGTATTGAGCTCCTTTTTAATGGCCACCACATTGTAATTATCTCCCTTGTTTAAGACTGTCGTCTGTAGCATTATGGAAGCTTTGTCTTGTGGCAATATTCAGATCACAAATTAACTATTTCTCGCTTCTCGTCACCATAAAACAGTTTTCACGTACCTTTCAAGAAATAATGCTTCACTCTCCTTAGAACTATTTGAAGAGCGATTTGACAATAAACATAATTTAAATCAATGCGCGTATATCCATGACAACCACGAATTATCGCATACGCAATTATTTTCACTAGGCACAAAAGAGTTCCAGCAAAAATACATTTTTTACTTAATTGTGTTTAACTGAGGTGGGAGAAAAAGCACCTACCATTACCGGCCGTGTAAGATAGGTTCATCCCGACCCTCGAGCAGGGTGTTTTGCCGAATCTCGTTAAACCTCGTTTCCGCAAAACACCCTACGCTCGGGTCGGAATGAACCTATCTTACACTCTCGGCCATGGAAGATACTTATAATTTCTTTTATAAAGAGTGTTTTCTAGGCTCAATAGATTTTATGTTTGTTGATAAAGTTAACATATTTTTTATATAAAATTGTTTTAATAGTGTACTTTCTATTATTATAAGCATTATAAATATTTATTATTTTTTATTGTCATTCGAAGATTTATTTATAAGATTTGAAATGAATGTTTTGTATATACATGGATAATGCATATGTTTAAATCTATACTTATAATGTCCACCTGCTTAAATATTGTGTATTTGATCTCATTCAAAATTTTGATCTCAGAATGAGTTGGTCGCATGAATATTTATCTCGTTAGGACTATTGATCCCTCAAATTATTGCTTCCATTATTAATACCCTTATGAATACTGATTTTCATGTGGAATATAGAATTCATTAGGACAATTTATCTCTTTTGTTAAACAGTTTTTCTTTAAATGTTTTCAAGAAAACAGCAACATTACAACGGTCAATTGTGTAAGCTTAATTAATGAAGACTTATAATGTCAGCGTATTAAAACATTTTGGACGTTAACCTATATTCTGATGTGATGCATAACAATCCATTAATTCAATTTAAAATGTTATGCAAATGAAGTAAACATATACATGTACAGGGTATTTCATGAAAAAAAGTTGTTGCACTTTAATCATCACCTAAAATGTATAAAATTAGTACTAAAATTCCCCCCAAATTCATGATATAGGCTTACGAAGACAAACAAGGATATTGTTTTCAAAGCTCAAATTATTATCGCACACGAAAGCAAACGACCGAAACATCATGGAAATGAAACAAAATTGGTCAAATGTTTTCGTACGTGCGTACAGCTAATGTAGAATTTTCAATCCAAAAATAGAATTGTGGAGTCCGTATAGAGTTTTCAAAATGTTGCTATTTTTTCGTTTTTTTTGGCGATTTCCCTTCAACTCTAGCACTAACTATGTTATCAAAGAGTACAAGAAATGTACCAATTACATGTATTTATTAGGTTTATAGTAGCATTTTTGGCTGGGAGCTTTATACAAGAATATTTATTAATAGTTAGGAATAGAATTATTTTCATGTTTATGTAAATATTGTTTTGGCGATGGGTAGTTTAATGTTATTGCTGTTTGAGCTTGTTTATATATTTTAATTTATTCAAATGTAATAATTTAATATATATAAAATATATTTTTTTTACTTTTAATTATATGTATCTCCGTGTATATACATCCCATACCAGAGCATAATGAACATCACCATTATAAACATGGTTTTCCATTATAATAAACAGAGCGACTCTGCCTCCCGCCTGTCAGCTCGATTGACAAACAGCCAATCGTGTTAAACCTAGTAAATATGCTCCATTGACTTCAGCCAATGAGAACGCTTGTTTTATTCAATCGAGGCACGTGTTTGCACCATTGACTTTGTGTACATGTCATTGATGTAATAAAATTGTAAGGGATTAATATTTACACTTGCCGATGTTTGTATATGTCAATTAGTGCCAATTAGGATTTATACTTTATGACAATAGCGGTTTAAATGATGTGCACTGATGACAAATGAACTTAATTGGGTGTGATTATCGCGAAGTTAGCGAGAAGGGCAAGTGCGAATCACAGTTCCAGGTTTGTTTTTTTTATATTTCAGAAATGCTTCCATTATTATTTTTTCTTCGAACGGTTCACATCAATATTCTATATACGAGATATTTGGATTCTGTTGAATAGTAATCATGCTTTCTACGTGGCTTCTGCGGGATTCCCCAGGCCTGAAACATAAAGCTGACAGTGTTGAAAGTGATGACATGATCGACAGTTCAAATAAGAAATCATTCAAAAAGTCAAATTATCAAAATAATTTCAGTTGGTACAACGAAGATGCAGATAAAAATTGGCACTGCGAAGTTTGTAGAGGTGCTAAGTTGGACAACGCCTACGCCCGTGGACATGACCAACCAGCAAAAACAACCAATCATCAGAGACATGGCTTGTGTAAGTATTTATTAAAACAATAGAAGCATTGCTTAGTCCGCAGATAAATCAATTCAAAGTGGTATTAATTTTAAGGTGTCTGGCTTAATATATTTTAAAACATGTTGTAATATATGCCCAAATTATTTTAAATGACAGCTGAAAATGATGAGATACTGTGAAATATTTTGTGTATTTTCAGCAAATCAGCACAAGGCCGCCTTGGAAAAGACAGTTCTGAGTTCCCAGGAACCCATGAAGAAAATTGTACTGGCCAAACTGTCCAAGGATGACGAGCTCGGGGTCAAGCTCCTTAAGACTGCCTACCACCTGGCCAAGCGGGAGCTCCCCAAGGTGGAATTTCAGTACCACCTCCAGCTTGCCGGGGCCATAGGTGCTGATCTCGGCTGACCTTGAGACCTACATTGTGTAGACTGATCAAGTGTATAGTGCTTCTTGTTTTGAGAACTAGGATGTGATGATATATTGACTACTTTTTTGTTTTTTACAATTGATGTCATGTTGTTTGATTTCAGCTAGTTTTGTTTGTATTTATTAGCTTATTTTATTTATTTATCATGTATTTAAATTCAGATATATATTTATGTGTGCATGATATGTTTGCATGTAATAAAATGTTTGAAACTTGACTTTTTTTTAAAGATATATACAACAAATTAATTCCAACTAAAAACCAGCATGACTATTTTAAAACAATTTAAACACCTATTTAATTGCATAGAAAAGTTGTCCAGGGCACACCAGAACCCACCATTTGACATTTAAAATCTCAAAATTTTCCGACCTGCAAGAGGGGGAAACCCCCTCCCGCACCCTCCCCCGTTCACACTTCTCCCTAAAATTTCTGTCTAGGATGAGCCCTGATAATGAAATAATGTCGTTTAACCAGTGTGCTGTCTTCTTTAATATAATATTGGAATGTATTTACACTGAAAGTCATTTACTTAGCGCAGATTCCTAAATAAATAAATAAATAAATCTATACATGTACATACTCAATTCACATGTCCCCCGGAACAAAAGTTATTCTATATATTGATTTATTATGCTACAGAATGTTGCAATTAATTACTGGAAACACGTATTATCATATTTGTTATTCATCAATATCTAGATTTATAACCGAGAAGCTTCATATAGATTATTAAAATTTATCATATATTGCTTGTTAAAAAGGTATGACGCCTTTATAATACTGTAATAATCATAGAATCCGCCTATTTATAATACAAATTTAATTGTGATGAATTTCATTATTTGTTTGAATGCCATTTGTAGAAACATTATAACTAAATATATATAATATTACATTGAAGATCACCCAAAGCTTCAACAAGTTGGAATAATTTATGAATTGTAATAATAACAAAACTCTTAAAACACCCTCTCTTTTGTAAAACAATTTAAAATCATTTCAAATAACTCAGTCTCGTGAACATTCACGAACGTTCTTCTGTATAAACATAGGTAAGGTTTCTTTATGTGGTTGTACTGTATTTGTATACATTTGTTGATGTGTCGCTGATTGTTTCGAATTCTTCCGGATATTACACATCTGCAATGCAGGAGGCGCGACAAATGTACCAGTCTATAACAATTGATTTCAGTGATAAACTTGTTAATATATCTATACTCGTATATTTCGAATAAAAATAATTCAACGTTTTTTACAATGAATAAGCGAGTACTTTATGCATGTCAGACAGAAACATGCACCATTCCATTTAGAGTGTCTTTGTCTTATTTTTTTCTGAAATTGTAACTAATACCATATTTTGTCTGTATTTACCGAAATACAAGAGTACACTCTGTATAGAAAGACACCCTTTGAAATATGTTGTCGTCCATTGTTTTTAAACTTTATCCAGTTTTGACACTAAGTAAAGACTTGCTACATGTCTGATATCCTTACCATTCTCAATGTTTGATATCCAATTTTTGTATATGTTCTAGAGTGAAGGAACATGATTCCTGTGACAAATCTATCCCTTTCTTATAAAGTCAATTGTCAATCTTTTTAGATGTTTATCATTCGAGTGTATTTGGTGTACAACAGTATCTATCCACCAACAAATGTAATGACACTATTTTGCGCTACATTTCCTGCAAACTCTCCAATAGTGTTCACGTTTAAAAAACATTTACTGTGTTCAACCATCAAGCATAAGGAACGGCCGAAACAATGGTGCTTTCATAATCTTTGATAATTCTTCGGTCTCACTGCAGTCAACACATATTATTCAACCATTTCTTTATCTTTCCTAAAGGCGGAAACAGGATTTTTAAGTTGATGGGGACGTCAATTCGGGACGCCATCTTTTGACTTGAGCTCCTCCCTCATATTCGAAAAGTTTTTGGTTTAAATGTTTGCAGGTGGGTCGGGTGAATTTTAGCTATTTTGGATCCGAAAAGCGCCTTTTATGCGTATTTTATTGCTACATGTGTATTTTCTCTTTTACATTGAAAAAGTAAACATGTTGATCCGCTTGTGTTTCCCGTCGTCTTAACATGGTTTTAGTATCCTGCTGGCAAACTAAGCCCTACTGGTATCAAAATAAATTTATTCTTAATTGTCTGAAACAATGCTTGATATTAGTTATTTTTATGATGTTTACGAGGTTAAGAGTACAAATGTTAAATGTTACCACGTGCAATAAAGCTAAAACAAAGGTTAACTGTTTTATGTACGATTGCGTTATCTTTAATATCTTATGGTTGCTACAATTGAACAAATCGTGGCATCAATTGAATATGTCTCGAAAATCACTCCATTAAAGGAGCTCTTTATATAGTTTAGAAAACACATTAAATCAATAGATGCAATCGTATTGAATTTAAGCGTTGTTCAATTGTCCATGTATTTAATAATGTCATGGTTTACAATTAAGCTAAGTTAATACAATACTTTTTTTTCATTAATGGTATAAGAACTTTCTTCAAATCGGTTACAGAACAGAACATTAATTTTGACTTTATTCTTAACACAATCTCATTAAAATCATATCGTGACGTTCACTTCTTTTCATTACGGTATGTACACATAGCGTAACGTCGTGAAGCGTGTATTGGGGATCTGATTTTAATGAGATTGGTCTTAACAGCACATGGCCACACACACTACAGAAATATGAAATACACACACAAATTAAATAAATGCATGCATATTAGTTACATTTTAACGCGTTTTCATGGTTTTAAATGTTTTTATTTATTTATTTATGTTTGAATACGTAAAAACGTCAACCAAGCTACCCATATATTTAGCATGTACAATGACTGATTATTAAAATTTAATTAGTCTCAAAATAATGCGTTCCCTTAGAAAAAATAAGTAAGTTTTCTCTTCAAATGATTTGGAGAGCCCTCGTATTCAGTTAATAAGGGCATCTAATGAGTTGTTGCAAAACAACACAATGATGACAACAAATGTTTAAAGAAACTTCTAGTTGATTTGAAGAACTCGATTTATTTAGATAGGTTTATTAATATTTGAAGAGATCTCTAATTAATAAAGTTAAGATATTGTTTAATATTTCAGTTTACATAGATTTGGAGTTCAATACTTTTTAAACATTTAAACCTCAAATCTGTCTTGATTTAAACATGTTTGAAATACAGCAATGCTACATTATAAATGAGAAAACCTATAAATCAACAAAGTTAAGTGAGAGCACATGTTGAATTATGTATTAAATAAAATGTATTTACACTCTGTGCACTATTAAAACATTACGTATGTAAAATGAAAAATCGTAATAAAGTTAAATGAAGCGTAAATATCATAAACGTCAGCATTATCTGTTTATCTAGAAAACAGGATTTCTAGGAAAACGTTCCTTTATGCATTACTCAATCAATAAACGTAATAACGTTTAATTAAACGTAAGTATTTACAAACGTCAGTATCAACGTATCTGTTTATCTAGCAAACAGGATTTCTAGGAATACATTTCTTTATGCATTACTCAATCAATAAACGTAATAATGTTTAATTAAACGTAAGTATTTACAAACGTCAGTATCAACGTATATGTTTATCTAGCAAACAGGATTTCTAGGAATACATTTCTATATGGATTACTCAATCAATAAACGTAATAACGTTTAATTAAACGTAAATATTTACAAACGTCAGTTTTAACGTATCTGTTTATCTAGCAAACAGGATTTCTTTGAAAATATTTTGTAGCAAAATAGGTGTATATATTGAGTGGTTTTATGCATTTAAGCCAATACATCGTTGTGTCTCTTTTTCGTCCTTAATATTAATTACGAATTTAGAACTGCAGGATTGCGAAGATGCGTTACTTAAAATTAATTTTATGTGCGATATGCGTGCATGTTAGTTTGTGTGTACCAGCACCGGACATTACTGACTCTACATACCAAGTTTTGTCATCAAAGATTGACACCATCAATTTAGAATTGGCTCTATTAAGGAACGAACAAGTTCAAACTAAGCAAGAGCTTATTGAGGCAAAAACGGAGATTAGAAGAATTCAAGAAAATCAGGTACATATGAATTTTGTGTTTAAGGTGAAAATGTTCGTTTTAATTCATATTAAATAATGTTCTTGTATATCTATATACTAACTAGTGATATCCTGCTAATGATTTGTATTATCTGTGTATCCTTCTTTATTCATATTTTGACAAATTAGGCATCATTAACATTACAATAAAACAAATTTCGAAAGACATTTAATTTGAGAAGAAACACTCGACTGTCATATAAAATTATAAAATCACATCCGATGGATTAATCAACTGATGTTTGCTTGCACCCACGTACTAGACAACAGTGTGCTGTTGGAATTGACGTTGCAAAATACTTTCGACATACAATCCTTATACTTTTTTGCATCAATGCGCCCCCCTTTAAACAATGTTTCCAATTTCCGAAACGACCCTTTCTTTTTTTGACCCATTTGTTTTGAAATTCTAACGGAACGCATTTTTGTATTTCCTTTAGATATATCGTTTCTGGAATTTTTCGCACGGGAAATATGCGTTAACACAATGTTTTATAGAGTTCAATTACTTTAGTTTGTTGACAGACAAAATGACAACGGTAAAAATTGTGAAAATGATATTGATACACAGCCTTACAAAGCGAATACCTTAATTAATTAACATGCTTTCACAGAGGTTTATATGTAGTGATTCAAGGAAGACCGATTCATTATAAGTGAACTATCATTGTGTAAAATGAAACACATTTAGACAAAATATGTATATTTAAATTATTATTTTGATTGATATTTCTTAACACCCATTATAAGTTCTAATTTGAGGAAATTATCACTTAGACAGATAAAGCCAATGATCATACAAAGGAACAAAAATAATGTTTATCCAACAAAGACTTGGTGTGTGAGTGTGAGGATAAAATAAGCGTAAATTAAAACTTTTGCACATTAACATTTTTTTTCTGGTATACTTTACAGCACTGATATATCCAATTACATGTGCACACGCACGCACGCGCGCGAACGTGCACGCACACACACACGCACACGCACACATACACACACAATAGCAAGACTTAAAGATAATTACTGATATTTTCCCTATCTGAAAGAGTTTGTTTCAATAAGCGTGATTTCTATAATCAATCAATAGCATTCTTGAACAATATAATGGAAATATGCATATAATGCACAAACACAAACAAGACAACATGTAATGTACGTTCAGTGACATCAAACAAGAAATATCATCAATTAAACAGCAAGAACTCGTTTTCAAGAGGTATCAATCTGTAAAGCTATACACTACCCATCACTTCTCAACATATACACATATATTATCTTACTTTTTTAAGTGCATTTGTTTGTTGCTTGAATTTTTTTCTAGCATATACGTATTCGGATGTTAATAGGGTTTGATAAGTTTCTTTCTTTCTGCGTCTGAAAAGTTACAGTCAAATAAATAATTAAATTAATCATTTAATGTATTAAAACAATATTTACAGACAGACAGATACGTGATTCTACTGAGAGAGGATGTGACCCTTCTGAAATCAAAGTTGGTCAACGTCAACGCCGCACTAGAACAACGAATGACGAGTTTGAAAGAAACTGTCTCAGGAATCAACACTTCACTAGAGGAAAAATGCCAGTCTGGGGAGTTTGGACCTCACCACATTAACCCACGTCCGTCTTACCCTGTGACCTTGACCATCAACTTTCAGCCAGCCTTCAAGAGCAAGCCGGCTATCGTTTATGGACTGAAGGTCTTGGACTCTGCCCATAATGCAAATGTCCGTGTTAGCGGGTCAATTACGGAGATGACCAATGCGTATTTTAAATTTACGATCTCGGAATGGGCCAATACTGTTATGTATGGCGCCAAATTTTCGTGGATGGCATGTCCGAAAACAAACACATAACTTGATGATTGTGATGTACACTCATCCATTTATTATGCATTTTAACAACGTTTGTAATACATGTACTCAATTATGGAATCATTCTAAATAATACTGGTTTTTCTTATAACAGACATTTTAGTTGAATTATTTGATGCCTCCCTTATGCTTGTTTAAAGCGTGTGAATTTTTATAATCTAATGTTTTTTTTTTAAAGGTTGCAGCTTATGAATATGTGTTTACATTCAAACTAAGTGATATGACGAAAACCAGCATTCAGTGTATCTGACATCAACATAAGGTATATAAGCGAGAAAAGCTTACAGAAATGTTGTGATTGATAATGAAATACAGGTCGATATAGCTCAAATTTTTATTTGGGTTGTATTATCACATACTTTGTGACCAGGAAAATCTTGGTAAAATACCATATTAATAAACATTTCTCTTTCAAAATGATGCAAATTCTTTATAAAAATAACAATAAAAATCGCTTGATGTTTTATCTACTGTAGTATTGGACTTTAAGGCATTAAGGCACATGCTTACCTTAACCTAAGTTTAGATTATATGTAAAACTGAACGAATTGGTGTCGGATGACTGATATTGTTTACAAGTCCCACTTGTATTTATAGAAATATTTGATATGAGACGCCAACTATTTGTCTTTTAAACGTGTAACTGTAACATTTTGATTCTACAAACATATTCAAAACTATAGTGGAGGCAATGATGCTATTCCTAACTTACATAATGTTTCCGATGTGAAATTTCACAAGATTGCTCATTTGAATTGTACACTACCTTTATTCTAAATAAAATACTCAACATATACAATTAAATTCCATACTAACCTGAGTGCGAAAAGGACAAACTACTAACAGAAGACGCCAATGGCGCAACGCCCGATTTCTTTTTTCGACAATGCAATTTTGCAAACCTAAGATGCGAGTTTTGTTGACCGAAATCAGCTTGCAATCTAATGGTTTTTGCGTCACCTTATATGACCCTCTATTCTAGTCTTGTTACGAGCCAGGCGTAACGAGAAAAACAAAGCCAGCAACAAACTTTACAAAATTTATTATGTTAAAGTTAGAATGTTGAAGTACAATTTAAAAATCTGTTTTACACTTCCAAATAGCTTAAACAATTACAATCCTGGTTTATGTCCTTTTTCCAATTTTGAAGTCCAAAAAGCTGAATATATTTGAGCACTTATAATTTAAATAGTCCACACAGTAAACTCCCCAAAGAATAATCCAAATGTAAATCTGTATTTTAAAATTTATTAATGTCACTAAAGATAACCAAAGATCCCCCTCTAACTGTGCTATACCTTATAAATATATAGTCAAAGATCTTTCTAGAATAATCTTCTTCTAGAATATACTTGATAAGTTTGTTCCATTCCAGAAGTTTCCATACTATTCTATAACTTTCTTAAAGTATCCACAATGTTCCAGAATGTTTCAAATGTAAATACATGTTTAATTTGTAACAATAAACATCATTCCAAATACAAAGCAAGTGCATAATACATAAATAAGCCGCCTACATAATAGTCTGCAAAGCAAGCGATGACCTTATCTTCGTTATTCATGCATAATTCGCTGTTCCGACTCTGCAATGTCATCAGTTTCACCATTGTGAACTTTATTGAAAACAGCGCTGTAGGGCCAACACGACGCGAGTAATGATCCGTCATAATGATTGTAAATAGCATACATAATGCGGTATGTACCTTTGATTGAAATTTAGTTTTCAGGTTTTCCATTTGTGTTCAAGTCTCTAAATATAGTTATTCCGCACGCATCGCTGGCTAAAATTTCTCCACAATGATCCAAGTTAATGAGTCAATTTTCAAGTAGGATTCAAAACGAAAAACTTATGCAGACCAGATCTGGTAGCGTAAACATGACCCAAATATGCCATTGTCAATTGCAACGATCCCTCTCAAAGGACTTGGATGATATTAGCTTGAGTCATTTAACAATTTTCCAGTTTTGTTCCGAAAATCGTCTGAACCAACGCACGCTATATAAGTTATACTTTCAAGTTCGCAGGCTACTCAAACCTGAGTATTTTACTTTTCCGTTGTGGGCCAAGAGCAATATTTCTAATGGTATCTCATTTCCTATCATGAGAATAAACTACAAATGTGTACTCAGCTCCAAAATTATCCCTATCAAATTTCTAGATTGTCGTCCATTATTTTCAAACCCCTTTTACCCAGCTTGCCGCCTAGGTAAGACTTGCCACATGTCTAGTATCGTTACCATTATCAACGTCTAATATCAACTAAAATATTTGTTTCAGTGCGGCGGATCATGATCCCAGTGACAAAACTCTTCGACCAGCATATTCTCGCCCTATACGGTCAATGGTTTACATGATCTCATTTAAGACTGTGTTTATTGCAGAGCCTCTTGATTTAAGCATGCTGATATCAAATTCAGTCACTCTTAATTGTGAATGATATGAGTTGTTTCCATGATGTAAACGAGGTTAAAACGTTATCAAATGTTATCGTAGTACGTGCAGTTTACTGATTATTTAAACTTGATATGGCAGGAGTGTGTGGGAAAGATTAATTTTATTTGCGATATGTGATCAGCTTGTTTTGTGTTAACCAACATCGGACATTACTGAGTAGATATAATTAAAAAGTTTTGTCATCAAAGATTGACACCATCAATTTGAAATTGGCTGTAGTAAGAAACGAACAATTGTTAAATAAGCAAGATTTCAATCAGGCGTAAACTGAGATAAGAAGAATAGAAGAACGTAAGGTAAACATTTATTTGTATTAATCTGCGATTATTCATAATTTAATATTAAACAAATTTGTTGTATACTTTAAAAACAAATTAGCGATAATATGACTAAAATGACATTACCAAATTCAATTAATGTTATGCCAAAAGTAAGAAAAGTTTAGTTGGAACACTAAACTGTCATCTGGAATTATAAAAACACATTCAATGGTTAATATAACTGATATTTATTCTCAACCACGTTCTAGACATTGGTGTGCTGTTACGGTTCATAACGCATGATTCATTCGTCATACAATTATTCTGTGTTGCGTAAAGATAGTATTATTGATGGGCCCTGTAGTTGGTCTTTTGGCACATGTTGAGTTTTTTAATGTTATCGGCTATTTCTTTTCATACACGTATATTCGTTCTTTTTCTTCATATTTAGTAATTAATCTGTTATCGAGTACACTGGATAAATAGGCGCTGACAATGTCATGTCATGTTGAATTTTTGCACATTTCAACATTTGCACGAATTCTGTTTCTTTTTCAATTTTGATGTGTTTTGAAAACATTTTAAGTACTAAAATCCTCTGCAAGCTTTCTATATAGACGCATTCTGCATAACAATTTGGTCAAAAAGTGATACAACATGTTAGTTTTTTACATTTGCAAGATGTTTGTCCCTTTTTGGAGTTTGATATGTTTTATGAGCCCTTTAAGTACTTAAATCCACTTGAATACTCATTGCATTTCCGCAAATAATCCGGGATAACAAGTCTATATAAGGTTGTTGCATAGAGCCTACTGAAAACTCCATTTTTGCTTCGATTCATGTTTAGTTATCGCGGGGTTCCAACTTTGAAACACGATGAAAAGTTGAATGGCGAGTTTGTGTCACGGAACCCGTTAGATAGTGTCTCATATTTTACCGAATCCACAACAAACATATATCGACTCCATCAAAATGATGATGGACATCATTTTTGGGACACACACATTCATTAATCTTTATAGGCTTAATGTAATGAATACTAAAATTTCATATAACGATGAATAAACATGGAAACTACGCATGACCATAGTGGTGCATGAGCCTAAATAAATTACTTTCATAGCATACTCTGCATAATCTGTAAGCAAACGTAATTTGACTGGTGTCTAGGTTTATCTCATTGATATCACGTATTAAATTGCGAACGAATCTTAAATGTCAGTATATATGACGATATAGTAAACTTTCAGATTTGGGACGTATATTCAAATATTGTTACATTTTCTTTAAATCATCCCTAGAAACTGGTCGCCATGTAACTATCATCCGTCCCAATTTTATTATATTTAGAGTTTTCGAGGTACGAATATAAACGGTAAGACTATGCCAGCTTTAACTAAATCAACAACAACGGAAACTAAAGCTGCCTTTTTCCCGATGGGCTTTACCATTATGCTTAATAAGTATTTTTTATATTTGGAATTTACGTACATGTATGACTTTTCTGAATTACTGAATGGATTATTCGTTTGACAAAAAAAACGCCAGCTGAAGCAAAAACGGAAATCAGCACTGTTCCAGCCGAAAACGAGCCTTACACAAGAAAACTCGCTCAAAAAAATCAACCACATTAAATGATTTTACTGTCTTTAAGGAAATTCACACATCTCTTCTTATTTTAGTTGTTTGGTCAAAATTGAGAGAAATCCTTTTAGAGTGAGAAAGGTTCTTGTGTAATTACTCAGAATTTATCCGTGTTACTCAATTGTTGTTTACATAAATGATTGCCATAAAGGCATAATTCAATTAAAATGAAGATATTCAAGAGTTAACACCTTTCATTTTACATTATACACATGTAACCGGGTATACGATTTGTATATAGCGGAACTGTCTCGCTATAGAGCTAGCTTTTATAGCGACGCGGTAGAGTGTCCGCCTGTAGAGCGAAAGGTGGTGGGTTCGACACCCGACAGGTGAAAATAGCAGGGACTTTAAAACATGGGGTTAAACAAGATATGGTCTATCAGAAGAAATGTTCTCAGTAACAATCTTCTGAACATCATATCGTGTTAGATCCCATATTTCGTGTATTTAGGTATAGTGGTAAGTATCCCCGCAAGTCACACGGGAGACCGGGATTCGATTCCCCGTCGGGGAGCCATTAGTAGTAGGTGTGAAACAACGACGAAACCACTCAACCTCGGAGTTCGAATATTTATTGATAACGTTGTCGAATGAAACCTAAAACATGTAATAAAACATATAAAAGATTATGCATATTACAAATGAATACACAAAATACAATGACAATGGACAGTGATCGGTAAATTTATCAAGGGAGACTTCGCGGTTTAATACATAAAACATTCTAAGAAGTATGAGTAATAAACTTACCAGGCACTTCTAAATAATAATATGAATAAACTTAAATATTTCAGCTCAAAGATAGGAGCGAATATTAAATAAATGAGTAACAACTGTTACATTTTCCGTCTTGAATTGCGTCTATGACGATTCAGAATGGAATGATTTATGTGTTTTTGTAAATAAGGGCGTGAGCAATGAAGCGGGACAAGGGGAAAAAGGCATTATGAACCAATCAATCACCCTCATAAATATAAACAAACTCGCATAACCAGTATTTACGATCTGACGCACTCGGACATCGACAGACATTGACGGACGGTAACGCAAAAAGGACAATAACCACGTAGCACGACACTAATCACGACGAGACAACAAATACACAAACAATACAAGGCAATATACGATATAGAAGCATACCAAGCACACATACGGATTAAATACTGAAAGATGCACCTTGCTACACACATGAATTATCCAAAATACGCAGTTGAGTAAGTTTATTTCAATAGAACAGAATAATACCTGGACCAGCCCAGTATTTATAAAAAAAATAAGTAATTACTCAAATTGGAACCAAGTACAGTTTTTGTTTAGTGAGTGAAACATTGTTAAATTATTTTAAAGCCCTTTTTACGAATGGTTCTAATTTATTATCAGAGTTTAAAAAAAAAAGATTTCTTGATGTTTTCAGCTACAGCTTAAAAGAAACACGACAAAAAATAACTGTATTTGAAAGTAAAATACAGTTACCAAACTTTAGTCGCAAAAGCATATTATTTAACAGTTTGTGGCATACATTCAACTAATTGAATATTACTTACAATCCAAAACATGTTAATTAACTGAAATGTGTACCGCAGGAAGTATCTTGCATGTGACAATTGAAGTTAGTTTTGAAAGTTCGGAAAATGAGCCGATTACAGTTGAGATGATATTAAAATTTAGGTATCAAACGGATCTAAGATTGATGTAGCCAGTAACTTTTCATACAAGTTTGGTCATTAATAAAATGAGACTTTTGGCCCGAAATCAATAACCTCGATTTCGAGTAAAACGTGCGCAAAGTTGAAGCGTTAACATTAGAAAATGTTGAAGCGCATATCGTGAAAAAACCCATTGGACCTTGTTTTCACCCTATATTATTCAGTCAAATATACATCTGAAAATGTAGTGTTAATATAAATAGTAGTTTTTTTTTAATCTATGATTTTTTTGTATAATTGATTAATTTCCGTGCAAACTCCCATGAATATCATGTATTATTTTTAACCGAAACTTTAGGGATATAAGTAGACCAAAATCAAAGGCATTTTAAACATATCAGGATATTGTAAGTTTTAATTTTTAATTATTTATTTAATGCAATAGATTTTTGTCAAACGGATAGAAATTGATTAAAGAAAAATAACGCGGAAGTGAAATTAACACTCTGACAAATGTACCCAGAAACAAAATACAATCTCATGAAGTTCACGTAAATCGAAATGATTTACTGGAATAACGACGACGACGATGATGATGATGATGATGATGATGATGATGATGATGATGATTATGATGATGATGATGATGGTGGTGGTGGTGGTGGTTTTGGCGATGATAATGCTGATGATGATGATCATGATGATGATAATTATGATTACATTAAATTACATTAAAATATTAATGTAAATGTAGAATTAGAACTCATTACTATTGAAAGCCAGGACAAATATTGGTGACCTGTACCTGTAAGCGCCTTTTAAGAATGCATGACTACAAGTATTAGAAAATTTGTATCGAAATTTGGCACCCGAGCTACAAACAGTTAAAGAATTGCATTTCAGTAAGTGGCATAATTTTAGAACTATAAGAACAACAACATATTTCAGCTTTGACTATGCCGAGCAATTCTTCTACCCATACTATGCACAGCAAGTTCATGTTCCAGTAAACAATTTTAAGTGATACATTGTGTTATTAGCATACGCGTGATAGGAGAGTGCTACACCCTGTCCTATGTTTGTAGCACTCCTCTGCCAAAATGGAGACCCCTAAATGATTATAATTACATACAAACTTAAATCTGTCAGTTGAAGCCTAAAATTATTTGAATTGAACACATTTATAATATTTTTTGTCAAACTTTTTATATTTAAGTTCTTCACAGCCTGAAACAATGAACATTAGCACACTTTCCATTTTTCTATACAATCTTCCTTTTTTAAAACATTGATAAACCCTATAAAGATTTTAAACTTTAACATTTGTCTTTTAATAAACATCGGGAACACAATTTGTCAGATAATTTGTCGCCATTTGTATACTTCATGCATTGTGAATGCTAAGTTGCTAAGTAGTAAGTTTGTTATAAATTATTTCCGTTTTTGTAAATATACAATAGTGTCAATGATGTAGTATTGTTATGCTTTTATCAATAAGATGTTTGTTTACCTCAACTTCATGTTTTTATGAGCAATGAATTATTATACAAAAATCAAATCTGAGATATATTTGTAAAGTTGGTGTTAATATACATTTTGGAACCTGTTGCCAAGATAAGAAAAGGGAGTCCAAAGGACGCAGTTGTCTTTTAGTATAATCATTTTGTTTTTCTCCCTTCTTGACTGGTACATTGAATCTGACCAAAATTATACAGAACCAATTGTCAAGAGTGGGAAGGTAACCTTAATATTCTTGGATATGTGAACATATTTTAAAAGGATATTTGTTAAAGTTATTCATATTGTGTGTAGGTAGAACCTTTAAATATCAGATGTGACCTTGATCATTGAGGAATGACCCGTGTCAAGGTCACTGCAGATTGTCTTAAATGAAGACAACATTTGTACCAAGTAATATGGTAATCCACCAATGCATAAGTAAATTATAGCGCGGACACAATGCTGTACTATGACCTTTAAATATCAGATGTGACCTTGACCATTGAGGTATGGACCCATGTCAAGGTCACTGCAAGTCGTCTAAATTGAGGATAACATTTGTACGAAGTAATATGGTAATCCATCAATGCATAAGTAAGTTGTAGCGCGGACAGAGCATGTGTACTCTGCCCTTTAAATGTCTCGTGTGACCTTAAACTTTGAGATATGGACCCGGTTAAAATCACTGCACATCGTCTAAATGAGGACACCATTTGTACCACATAAAATGGTAATTCATCAATGCATAAGTAAGTTATAGCCCGGACCCGAAATGTTACGGACACACAAACAGACAGACGGACGGACGGACAGGCGAAATGCAAGAGTTTATCATGTTTATGCTAGGCGAGTTCTTTGAAAAACATTTTGCAATTTATACAGCGGAATATTTTTCAATATTTAGTTTGATAGGATTGGTGGTTGAATTCATTTGAATTCATTGCGTCATTTCTCAATACTTTAGATTAACTTTAAATGTACAATTAAGTTTATTTGTTTCCCATTTCAGGTTCAATCTGTATTTTGTGTACAAACACCCAGTATGACTGACGAAATGTACCACTCTTTGTCATCGAAGATTGACACGATGAATTTTGAAATGGCTCTTATAAGGAAAGAACAATTGCAAACTAAACAAGAACTTCGTGAGGCGAAAGATGAGATTGCAAAACTACGAGGACTTCAAGTACGCATGTCCTGTGTTAACACAGCATTAAAAATTTCCTTATGTCTTAATAGTTCGCTATATAATTATAAAAATAACTTAGCAGTAGTGCGGCTATGAGAGTTTATATGTCAAAACGGTGTTATATGCTATACCCCTCTTGAAACACCCAATTTTCAAATCGATAGAGGCATCAATCAGTGTTTCTCTCCTTTGAAGAGCTCTCTAATTCACTGACAACAAATAAGTTGCTAGCAATGCTTTTGTAATGATACAGTTCCTCAGAATCCAGATCTCAGCAATTGATATAAATATATAAAATGCCTAAGTTTATACATATTTTAGGATTTTATACTTTTTATTTTTTAAATATAAATATGTCTTGGTTTGAAATTAATTTGAATACTTATATTTTAATGAGAACATATTTTAATCAACAGCGTCAAAATTAGCCTTGCAGTTTTTCTAGTAATAATAATTTCTTGAAAAATACTTCTATAGCGAAGTTTATTTATTTAGATGTTTAAATCACCACAGTGTCCCTTTTCAATCTTTAGATTAATTTAGAATTTAGCACTGTAGGATTGTGAAGTAGCGTTACTAATAATTATTTTTATGTGCGATATGAGTGCAAAATGTTGTCTGTGTAGCACCCTCGGATATTACTAAGTCTTTAAACCAAGTTTTGTCATCAAAGGTTGACACCATCAATTTAGAATTGGCTGAAGTAAGACACGAACAAGGGCAAACGAAGCAAGATCTTATTCAGGCCAAAACGGAGATTAAAACAATACGAGAACATCAGGTACATATGTATTGGGTTTACTGTGAAATTATTTTAAAATGATGGTTTTATTTCCATTGAGGAAATTTGTCGTATACTTTCAAAACAAAACACCTAGCGATAAAATGGCATTGAGTAGTACTTGTACATCCTTTGGAATTCATATGTTGACAAATAAAACATCATAAACATTACATTTGAAAGCAGTTATTTTGAAAATTATTTTTAGAAGGAACAAAGAACTGTCATCGGAAATAATAAATAATAAAAAAAATATTCAATGGTTTAATGAGCTAATGTATTCTTGCATTCATATTCTAGACTTAAGTAGGCTACAACAGTTCACATGTGACAAAAACAAATAAATGTTGAATAAATTGTGTAACATCCATGAGCCCGTGTTAGTAGAGTTTCCAAACCAAAACTATTTTTTTGTTGCACATGACAAGTCTTTAATGTCACCGGACATTTGTTTTTTTCTTTCCGTGAATTATTTCATCTTTTGTGTACAATGTATATCTTGTTTTGATGGAGCAGTTCGTTGACACAGACAAAATGACGACGGTTGTAAGAGTGAAAGTGATATATTATATAAGTGTGGACGAGTTTTACTTTGTTTGTGTATGTAGTGCTTATATTAATTTACGCTTGAAATATTTAAATAAAAATACTATGTAAGACCTAGTATGATAAAATTTGTTGATTTGTTACAGTCAAATAATAAGAAAGTTCAGCTAAGATTGTGTAAATATATATTTGAAGCATAAGAAATGAATACTGGGATCAACCCTTTACACCAAAACTAGCAAATGTAATGATTTTCGGAAATTTAAATTATATTTCTCCGAACAGCAGACGTCCTCCCTTCCTTGAACGACTTATTTACAATCAATGAGTCTATGACAAACATATCGTAATGGTGAGCAGAATACTATAAACAGCATGTGTTTACAGAACTTCGACGAGTCAGACACCAAAGCAGCCGACGATCTTACTGACGCACAGGGGGACGCAAGCACAAGTAGTGTCATAAACTCCATTCAGAAGGAATTCCAGAACGAGAAAGCGCAAACCAAAAATGTCCTGGATCAAATGAAAACTGATGTAGCGCTAATAAGATCGGATTTAAACACCGTAATGGCAACAGTTAAAAACGATATAAAGAAAGTAAATGACACATTGGCAAGGTAAGTTTATGATGGCTAAGTGACATTGATGTATGCAGAAAGCTAAGGGAAACAACTCGTTGTTTTAGAATTACAAAATAGATTGGCATAGTAACGGGTGAATTTCACTATCTTGATAGTATGTAAATAAGACGCAATCAATCCCTTTATTGAGCTGTTCCGAGAGTTTGTATTCTTTACTACTTTCTTGTCAGTGTATAACGATTGATTATATTGCAGATTTTCAGACGAACGAATTTTATTTAAAATAAAACACACTCGATATTTGCGTATATGCTTGAAAAGAAAATAGTAACTTCTTGTTTTATAACATTCTGGCATATATATTTACACAATGCATTTTTTGCTTTTCACTAAACAATCAAGGGCTGAATCGATTCACGCGAGCTACAATTCTCTAAGTGCCGCCCAGCGACATACAGACGATACCATGTCACTACTAGAAAAGGGCGTGCAATCTCTGAAGCTTTCTGTCTCAGGAATCAACGCTTCACTTGAGGAAAAATGTCAGTCTGGGGAGTTCGGACCTAACAATTTTAGGCCGCGTCCAACCTTTCCTTGGTTAATTACCATCCACTTCCAGCCAGCCTTTAGAAGGACGCCAGCTATCGTTTATGGACTGCGGTTCTTGGACGTTTCCAACGAAGCAAATGTGCGTGTTAGAGGGGAGATAATGGAGTTGACCAACACATATTTTAAGTTTAAGATAGATGAATGGGACAATACTGTTTTGTACGGCGCCAAGTTTTCTTGGATGGCATGTCCAAAATAACCCATTAAAATTTACGGCTGTTGCGCTTTAGTCTAATATAAAAGATGCTTTTATATATGGACAAATATATCAAAGCTATCATTGTCGTTGACAGTCCAGGATATCAGCTACCTGCTATGCATGCTCGTATACTAATCAGAACAGAGTGCGGTGCTTTGAATTTAGACATGCTGACTTATCTTATTGAGAATATTTGACAATGTTTGTGAGCTTATATCTATATTGATTTTGCACTTATATCGGCATGTAGCTGTATATGAAGTTTAGGTTCAGTTATTGATTTTCTTTTTATCTTTTTGGACATGTATTTGAATAATATATTGATTGGATTCTTACTCTTCACGTTTCCCAATTAGCTTAAAGATTTATTATTCCGATTGAAATATAATGGGAATATGAAAATTGCAGTTCGGATTTGCAGTGTGCAATCATGTCGTATAAAGAAGTGTCATTTATAAACTCAAAGGACAATAACAGAATAAACTACTACTATTAAAGCTTAATTCTGTAGTTTTCTTATTTCAAACCACTTATAAAAAAATGTATGTTGCAAGCCTTATGGGGATATTACCACAAGCAATTCCAAAGCAAGAACTGAAATGAGTGTGAATTTGTCTACTCTTTTGGAATCTTCCGCTCTAAGTATAAGATTTAGAGTGGAATCTTAATTTTCAATCAAACAATAGTTCTGTTTTTTTTATTCATTGAGTTCCGTTCTATGTTGACTACAAATAAATGTTCATTTTGCGAATTGAAATTTTTGCATTTTGATTTTTTCATTCCAAAACAAAATTCAAAATCTGACATTGTATTCTCATAGACATGCAAATTTGCTTCGTTTTCTTCACATACACGCTCATATATGTGTTATACTTGCTGGTGAAAGCTTATCCTTGAATATATAATGTGTTCATGATCTCTTATTGAATTGATAATAATAATGGAAACATGTCACCATTAAAGAGCAAAAGCGACACCTGACCAGAAAAGACCACGGCGATATCAATATAATAAAAGTTTCTTTACACTTATCGAATTTAGAAAAAAGACCTAGCCCAGCTATAAATTACATATCATTCACAGAAGCAAAAAAATGGCGGCAGTCAAGCCTTCCTTTTGAACTGAATTACAATAAAACGCAATTGTGATCGGAATAAATGCAATTATTTCAAGCAGCAACCGTTCAAACTGTTGGACATATGTTTTCTCTGCAATTCTGTAGGATAAAAATAGTGAAATAAATTATTTGACAGCACAATGCACATCAGGGACAACATTACAAGAGTTTGTTTAAAATGCATTTCTGCTTGCTTTAATGATTTACTTACTTTGTTGGAGTATGCTCCAAGAAAATATTGTGTTTGAGAACAACCGTCAAACAGCTTTCAATCTGATTATTTTTATTCCATCTTTATAAAGGATTTGAAATAATTTTCTTCTATAGATAGAAATATTTTCTATTAGAATTTTCGGTTTTTGGTATTGCATTTCATAATAGAATTATTGTAAATCCACACATTGACCGAACCTCAAAGGCAATAGTTTATTCAGTTTTGAAATGTTGAACAAATGATCATTTACCGCTACGAGTAAATAAAAGCAGGAAACTTACATAATAATTCATTAAAGTTATACTCACCGATGCAGGAGACGTCAATGTATCATTGTAAAGTCATTGACAATCAAAACAATTATTTAAATATCCGAAATCGGAAGTATAAAATGTCAGTCAAAACGTCCCAAGACCGGCAGAAAAAACGACATATTACAAAAAATGCTTGTAAAACTTTTTGCTCGTTTTATTTTGTTTCACATAATTAGATTAAACCCGAACTACAGTTGATAGATAATCTTTTCATGATTATTTTGGTACCATTTTCGGCAGTAAGTATAAATGTTTGCAGGAGTAATATCCATTGGAGTGAGGAGTGGTATTAGCATTTTGTATAAAAGGGAAGTGAAAAATACGATGTTACGTTGTAATTGCTACCACTAGTACAATTGTGTCGGTCCTTTATGTAATGAGAAATCGGGTCCTTTCATGTAACTCATCATACCCGGTATAATATAGTGTTCGATAGTATTTGTTTCTTTATTCGTTTTGGTTGTCAAACAATTCACATGAATCAAAATGCCAAATTAGTCAATGGCAAATAAGTATCATTTAATCAAGTTACCCGAGAGGAAATCATTTTATTAATTGTTCAAAATAAATTACATTGCGATACACGATGGGCATATTAATGTATCTCTTTTCGAACAATATTCAGCCCAATTTGTAGTATTAACATTTCTGGCAGCGTGGTGACTGTGTTTAAGTCAGACTGAAACGCAATCTTATTGCGAAGGTAATTCATCGCTGTCTTTATACTATAACTAAAGAACGATCTGGGTTATTTAATGTAGTCACTTCTTTTAAGTATTATGCCGGCAAATTCATCTATATTTAAATAGGCTTAATTCTCAGTAGTTTGAACCAATGTACGATATCAGTTGTTTCCATAATTATTAATAATGTTACCAAAATGGCTATATATTTTGAATAGAGTTGTAACAAATGCTAATTTTGCTATGCTGATACGTCTGTCTTGAATTTGTGATGTTTTGAAACATTGTTTTCGCTGAGAAAACATTTCATCTAAAGAAAGTCACGGCACAATTTAAATAATCTACGGTGTATGCTTGTAAATTTAAACACATTTTGTTTGTGTATTGGTGCTTTTTTGTTTATTGCATGTTACGTAGAGCTAAGGCCATACAACATCATTTCATGTTTAGCGTCCCCGGACGGATAGGTTTTCGGCTGTCTAAGCAAAAAAAAAATTTTTTTTTTCAACTCCGCCACGTAATCCATAAAAAATGCTTGATAGCGCTAAATAAAGTCGATCAAATCCGACAACGACTAAATAATTCGATCATAGTAGACGCTTTACGTTCTCAAGCGGTTTGTTACACTGAATACCACTCAGGTAGGTGTTTTTCTTGTGTTTTTTTCTTGAAGAGCCTGTGATATTTGTAAACCAACAATACTTGACCTCAGTGTATTCAACAAACTGCATGATATGCCCGGTAAGTTTTGTAATCATTACAACGTTCAACTGTTTGAAATTAAATTTTATAGCAATTTTTGTGGTGAATTAATCAATATTAAACTGTTCTTGCCATCTTTTAGACAAATGCTGCAGAATTACGGACATTACGGACCAGACATTACGGACCAGATTTAGGGACACTACGGACCAGATTTAGGGACATTACGGACCATATTAAGGGACATTACGGACCATCTTCAAAAACTTACGGATCACCTATGAAAACATTAATATTCACATTTACAAATATACATAAGTTGTATGTAAAATTATAAATCAATGTCCATAATTACCTCAAATATAATATATATTTTGTTCTTAAACAAACTGTGAGTAATGTTTAGTTCATGGTACGTAATGTCCCGAAATATGGCACATTATAAGATAAAAACATATTTCGTTCATTATTATTCACATAATTATAATAATTTATTAAAAAAACCATTGGTTTGTAACACCTATTGGAATCTCACAAGAATTAATATTGAACCATTGATCTATTCGAATTTCACGGGATTTTTCACAGTAACATTAAAGATAATTGTCATGTGTCATCATACTGAGCACTCATACACAAGTATTTATTAACAAATCAAAGACCAAGGAGTGAATACATTTAAAAAAAAAACGTTTATAAGATTAATAATCATGGTCCGTAAGTTTCTGAAGATGGTCCGTAATGTCCCTAAATCTGGTCCGTAATGTCCCTAAATCTGGTCCGTAATGTCCATGGTCCGTACTGTCCGTGACCCATGCTGCAGACCCCCACTGATGGGTGATCAGACGGATCTCCCAAACATCAAGATGACAGCAGAAACTACAAGTGATTTCGTCCTGTGTACAGATTGCCAAAGGCCAAGGTATTGTTTGCTCAATTTAGGCATTGGATGTAACTGACTGAAATAATGTACAGATTAACCTTTACTCCTTTAATCTTTAAAAAAGTTATGTTTGGAAGACCAGGGCTGGTACTACTCTGACCGGAATGAATCAGCAATTTTGTTTTTGATCTTTGTTCAATTCTGTTGAAGAAAAATTCAGAGAATTGAAAAGGTAAATTCAGTTGATTCACCGGTTGGTAGGTTAATTTTTTGGTATACACATTGAAAGGAAGCGGGTGCAAACGAGTATATTTTAGATGTCGTAAGGGATGAAAAAAAGGTTGTATACCTGAGGTTAGCGAATTTCCTTTTGTGATAAATCCGTTGACAGTTGCATTTGGCAAGAAAGGTAAGTCACGGTTAGTGCTTGATTGTCGCCATATAAACTCAGAGCTTTTCAAGTATAAATGTCTGTCAGTTGCTAAAGGAATGTTCTTTAAGGGAGATTACTTGTTTGCATTTGATATTCGCAGTGCTTATCACCATATCATGATTTTTCATGAACATAGAACTTTTCTAGGATTCTGTTGGAACGGAAAATACTACGTCTATAACGTGCTTGCTTACGGGATATCAACTGCAGGATTCATATTTACCAAAGTACTGAGAGTTCTGATTACAAAAGGGAGAAGTTTAGGCCATGAAATTGTTTTATTTCTTGATGACGGTCTAGGTGGTGCATCAACTTACGAGGATGCAGTTTCTGCATCAAACTTCTTTCATAGAGATCTAGTAAGTTTTGAGTTTTTGATTGCGGAGGACAAATGTCATTGGGAGCCATGTCAGTCTATAAAATGGCTTGGTTACGTTTGGAACACGTTAGAAGTACGTTTGTTGTAAGCATTGAACGTGTTGAGAGCATGCTGGATCTTTTGAGTGATTTGATTGCAAAAATCGCAAGTGGCAAGACAACTTTTTCAGTACGTTTAATCGCACGTCTTATTGGCCAGTTGATATCAATGCAAAGTGCTGTTGGTCCTTTTCTGCGTCTAAGGTCTAGGTCACTGTATCAATGTGTGCTAAGTCGTGCTAGTTGGAACGCTCCTGTCATAGTGAGTAGTGCGGCCTTTGACGAAATGTTGTTTTGGCAGTCAAATATAAAGAGATTAAATTGTGGCAAGTTAGAGCCCGATAACACGATCGAAGTGCCTGTTTTAAGCGATCAAGCAGTCGTCACTTGTGACGCCAGTGGAGCTTAGTTTGGTGGTTATATTGAAGGCATGGACGACAGCGTCGTGGTAGGTTGTTGGTCTGAAACTGAGAATGGTTAAAGCTCGACTTGGAGAGAGCTTGAGGCTGTATATAGAGTTTTACATAGCCCAGTTGGCTGCCTGGAAGGGCGTGAGATCATTGTTAATTCAGACAATAAAAATGTGCCAAGCATTTTGAAGGTTGGCTGTAAAAAGCCTTATTTGCATGATATTGCCTTGAATGTTGACAATGTATGTAACACGCACAATATTACACTCGTCCCAAAGTTGGTACTTCGGGAAAACAATACTGAAGCTGATTTTCTGAGTAGGTGTACTGATAGTGATGACAATTTGTTTTTAATGACTTAGAACGTGTATGGGGACCGTTTTGTGATCAGTTGGCATGCAGCTACAATGCTAAATATGCAAATTTTAATTCAAAGTACTGGTGTCTGGGTACTACGTCTGTTGACGCTTTCAGTGTACAATGGTAGGGAGAGAACAATTGGCTAGTTCCTCCACCGAGATTGATCAATGACTGCATTATTAAGATAAAGAAAGAACAGTGTAAAGCAACATTGTTAGTTCCTATGTGGAAATCTGCTCCGTTTTGGCCAATATGCCGGCGAAAAGGCCGGTATTGTACATGATTGTATTGTTTTTCAGCCTGGTCGTTTCACAAGGCTGGGACGCTGAAGGAACGGGATTTTTGACGGCAGGCCACTTAAGTTTGGATTTGTGGCTTTGAGATTTATGTAACTTATGTATGTTTATGTTTCGCAGGCCTTACCCTGAGAGAGGGTATTCAGAACGAGTTAAGCACCAGCGGATTGGATGGTGACGTATTCAGTGATCTGTCGCACAAGATGGCGAACATTTTGGCGGGTTTAAGGGGTGACAATACGAACATCAAGTATATGATTTATTTTAATAAGTGGAAGCATTTCATTACATCAAAGGGAGGTAACGCAATTCCAGCTTCACCAATTCACGTTGCCTTATATTTGACTGAATTAATCGACAAACGCATTTCTAGTTCTGTGATAAGTGCAACTGTGTACAGCATTAAATGGGCACATTCACTCAGGAGTTTACCGGATCCTACTGCTAATTCGTTTTTGACAAACCTGATCGAAACTGCAAAATGAACCCTTTCAGAACCGACAAAACGCAAGGATCCCATTTTAACTGATACATTAGTAAGTTTGTGTAACAATTATTCTAGCACTACAGATGTTTACATTCTACGTAATTTATGTATGATTGTTTTAGCGTTTAATGGAATTTTGCGTTTTGACGAATTGATTCATTTGCATTGTAACGATATAAAGTTTTACGATGATTATTTCACGATAGGGGAAGCAAGACTGACCAGTATCGCAGGGGTGATAAAGTAGATATTGCTATGGGTTCTAAAGCGGCTTGTCCATACACTTTGTTACAAAGGTATTTTAGCGCGGCAAATTTGTCTTTGTCTGGAAAATAGTTCGATAGATCGAAAGATAAATGCAAACTCATTTCAAAGAATAAGCCACTGAGTTACACGAGAACTCGTGAGTGTCTTTTGTTTAAATTGAGAGAAGTGGTTGGGGATTCGAGCATAGGTTTGCACGCTTTGCGTGCAGGTGGCGCCACGTGCGCGGCGAATGCCCGTGTTAATGATCGTTGTTTTGGAAACGTCACGGTCGCTGGAAGAGCGAAAATAGTAAGGACAGATATGTCTGTGACTCCTTGAAGAGGAGGTTGCAAGTGTCTAAATCTTTAGCTTTGTAGTTTTTTAAAGATTACTTTAAGAGTAATGATTCGAAATTCGTCATTTGTTTTTTTGCAAAACATATTATCTTTTTGATAAGCTATTCTTTCATCTCATTTTTCAAGCCCGCTCTTTTAGTATTCTAAACAACTCGTCTGGTATTGCACATTTGTGTTGTTTTTACGGTAAAAACGAAGTATAGCAAAGACATACATTTATTCGCGTTGTATCGAAATAATATTAACAAAGACAAAGCGTCCTTATTGATTACATTATTGTGCAATGTGTGGGATTCCAGCGTAGACATGTACTGCCTATTAAAAGTTATAGTTTCAGTTACTAGGTAAAGGTTAGAGTTTATCAAGTAGTTTCTTCGTGAAAAAGTAACCTAAAGAAGCGGCTTAGTGTAAACTCTTCCCAAATTGCATCAGCTTTAAAATTAAGCCGTGTTCCTGTCCAAGACCTGCCATCAATGCAAAATATTGTGACGTCATTTAAATCAGCGTTGACACTGAAATTGCGCCTTTGCATATGCAAACAGTTGGCGTGGCTATATGCGCATGCAGAATTATAGCAATTTACTTAATCCTGAAGAGTCGTCTCCAGAAATAAGTAACGATTCTTCACAAATAAGAAACGGATCTCAGTGTTAGAATCGTAGCGTTCATTTCCCTTCTATTTGTAATAGATACAGTACGAGTCTTTCTTCAAAAGTGTCCTCTTACAGACGTAAGAAACCGTTTCGCTAGGACAGACACCAATTCTGTCCGAGGCGAAGCCGATGATAAATGCGCTTCATTCCCTTGCTGAAATAATTGAATACTTCCTCCGTGTATGTTTCTTCGATGTCTTAGCATCACATCTTTTCTCGAAAAGTCACCTCGACATTCTGGACACTGCGCAGAGTACATATTAATCGGATTCTTCCTAGCCCACAAATTAGTCACATTAACTTAAAATAGGTCCTTAAACATATTTCTGCAACGCCTTTCAAGACCAGAATACACCAGGTCCATGTTGAACACAATCCGACCGCCACCCTCGGTTCCATAAACTTATATGTGCAAGCGATATAACCCGTTTAGTATATGTTTACGTTGAGATCCCACAATGTAATAAAGGCGTTTAAGGTTTTGCTACGCTGTCACAGTCGACAATAAAAATCTTTCTAGACGAACATGGTTGCAAGGTAAAAATATATATCGGCAAATAAAGTATTTCATTACTTAAAGCTTGAATCTGATTACATTTGTGGAAATGCCTGAATTTCCTTATATTAGATACGTGAGACAATTATTAGATAACTGATTTATTGAATAATGCTTAAAATAGAAATTAAGCCTAATGGACAGAAACCTTCGTCTGAGTGGATAACATTTAAAGCACTACCCATGCCTGATTTAAAGAAATCGGCTAGTTGTCTGCTAGGAATCTCTTGGCGTTACACATCGGGTAGCCCAAAACTCCCTCACCTTATGATGGCGGATAAAAGGGGTCAACCGAGTGCATTGTGACAGTTTATTAATCAACGTGTATTGATTTGTACAACCTGACAAAATAAAGTTTACCACATGCATATATTTGAATACTTTTATTTGCTTTGTATAAATAAAATTGTGCAAAAATGCAACAAGATGAAATGATTGAAACTTGCTCAATGAAGAATAAGATCCGACCGCCATCCTCGGTTTTATAAATTTAAAATAGCTTGCAATATAACCTTGTCAGTTTATGTCTATGTTAGGACCTCACAAATTGCACACCAGTGTTACGCTTTGCTAGGCTCTCACAGTCGATAAAATAGTATGTGTTCCAAGGCTGAAAAATGAGAACAATCATACAATTTACTTCACCACTCTGCTACACAAAAAAGTAAAGTCTGTAAATAATGGAAAGGGTGTTTGGCCATTGGCGGCTCTTGCGAAAAGGAAATATCCAAGATTGAGCCCATTGGCAATATGGCCGTCATAAATTGCCCTTTCAGCAAAAATAGCCTATATGGTTTTATAAGTTGCTTTCATTCTGTGTATGAATAGTTACAGTCAAATTATTAAATTAATCCCTGATGTATTAAAACAATATTTATAGACTAAAGGACACTTGCTGCTACTGAAAAAGGATGTGAACATTCTGAAATCTAAGATGGTCAAGGTCAACGCCGCACTAGAACAACAAATAACAAGTTTGAAAGAAACTGCCTCCAGAATCAACTCTTTTCTTGAGGAAAAATGCCAGTCTGGGGAGTTTGGACCTCACCTGTTTAATCCGCGTCCGGGTTACCCAGTGACCTTGACCATCAACTTCCTACCAGCCTTCAAGAACAAGCAAGCTATTGTTTATGGACTAAAGGTATTGGACTCTGCCTACAATGTAAATGTCCGTGTTAGCGGGACAATTACGGAAATGACAAATGCGTATTTTAAGTTTACGATCTCGGAATGGGCCAATACTGTTATGTATGGCGCCAAATATTCATGGATGGCATGTCCGAAAACAAACATATAACTTGATGATTATGTTGTACGCACTCATCAATATTTAAAGTACATTCAAACAAGAAATGAAATTCATCTTCTTTCTTTCTTTTTCAAATTTTATTCAACACATATACTAAAACAGCAATGTTATAATACATGAAATACACTAAATCATTATATTATGCCAAAATATACCGCAAAACTATTCAAGCATCTGTTTGAAACTTTATGCTTTTTATATTATGGGAATGGAATGAAAAAATCATTTTAAAGATATGCATGATATTTACATGTTCTCGTCTACTATCGCTGATGACATTGCAGTTTGGTGAGTCGGTCATCAACCACTTTACCCCGTATTTTATTAAAAGGCATTTGAAATGATCTGAAAAAAAATGTATTATTCTGTTGTCTGGTATGGCATAACTAATTTTATAAAATGAAATTCGAGCTATTTGTTTATCAAAGTAATGTTTCCAAAAGCGATGGACGTGAGGTTTGATAACCTTGCCTTTAATTAAATAGGATTATATGTCCTTGTTTGTCAGCTGTATAATGTGTTTAATTATTGACAGAATTTTTTTTATTTATTGACATTCTTGATTTTTTTTATATTTTGCTAGAGGTTATTCGTAACCAATTTTTGGGTAAAGCATGTTTTAAAATATTTTATTCTGATATCCAATTTTGCCTTTTTTTACATTTTTTAGCCTTATCCAAAGAGTGATTAAATCTCGATAAATAGCAGATAAATGATTTCATGCAATGCTTTTGCTATTTAAATTCATACAAAAAAACTAGAAATTCCTTACCAAACTTTTGCATAATAGTTTTAGGTATAACTTTCCAATGTGTTTTTTACTGAAATTAAAGATTTCACCCATTTTATTTTTACTGAATGAATGTATAAGATTCTAAATCTATCATATTTGAACCACCTTTTAATTTTGCAACAATATGGGTCCTTCGTTTTATTTTTTACATTTTTTTTATCCCAGAAAAAGCTAAATATGATTCTGTTTAATAGTTTTATCACATGATTCGGAACGACGAATGCATGGAAGGCATACATGAATTTTGGAATAAGTAGCGTTTTTATAATTTGTATTGTTAACTGTCTTTTTGACCAACTTTGTACTATCTCTGTGCATTTTTTCTACTTTATTATCCCAATTTAAAGATCCGCACTCTCTCGGGTTGAGACCAAAATAAATCCCAAGTGCTTGAATTGGTTTATTTGACCAGTTGATATTACCAGGTTTAATAGAATACTCATTCGCTTTTCCAATCCACATACCTTTCGTTTTACTTTAATTTAACCTTAGTCCGGACATATTACCATATTCTTCAAGTATTTGTAATGCATTTTCAATATCATGTGCAGAGTTTGCAAAAAGGGTTGTGTCATTTGCTAACTGTGATATCTTGAGTGGAACTGTTATATTGTTTACTGTGGCCTCAATACCATTTACAATGCAACTAGATCTGATTCTCAGGGCCATAATTTCTACAGCTAGAGTGAAAAGTAATGAAGAAAGTGGACATCCCTGGCGTATACATTTTTCAGGGAATATCGGAATTGATTTCCATCCATTTTTTAACATATGTAAGAAGCAATTTTTACAAGGTTTGGATCGAAATGATAAAGTCCGCGTGGAATCCAAAATGCTTTAGTGTATGAAATAGAAAATGCCATTCAATTGTATCATAATCCTTTCTAAAATCAAGAAATATGATCGCACTTTTGGATTTCAGCTCATCTGCATAATTTATTTTATCTTGTATAAGGTTTTACCCTCAAAAGCTACTTTTGATATAACTTTGTTTTTCTGAACTTACAATTTTGGATATAACTCGCTGAAGCCTTAGTGATAAATCCTTTGCTGCAATTTTGTAATCTACATTTAAAAGTGTAATTGGTCTCCAATTTTCTATATATGTAGGGTCTACTTTTTATAAAATAATGACAATATTCCTGATTTTTGTGTGTAGCTAAGGCTTTTTTTAACGAGTTCTTCATTTAGAACATAACATTCGAAAGGGCCTATTAATTTCCAAAACATTCTGTGGAATTCCACCGATAAGCCATCGGATCCGGGGGTTATGTTAATTTCCATTGACAAAAGAGCATTTCGCATTCCTCATTGAAAAAAGACCTTCACACAGTTTTGCCTCTTTCGCGTTTAGCTTATTTTCTAAAAGAGTATCGTAAATGCATATTTTTAAATCTTAAAATATTATTTTAATATCATTTTCATCTAATTTATCCGATTTATATAATTTGCTATAAAACTTTACTTCTTCATTCAGAATATCACTTTTTTCTACCTATAAATGGCCATCAACATTAAATTTTGGATTACTATAGTTTTTCGGTGTTTAAAGTCATAAGTATACCCCAGCTTTACAGTAATACTAGTAGTTTTCAGTTAGTCAAATGTTTATTCTACATTTATCAACATTGAACATTTACATGCTAAACACATAAATCATTTCACTTTCCCCTCTTACGTAAATTTCACTCTTGATTTTGTTATAGTTGACCGAAACCGGCTTACACTCTAATAGTTGTCTCGTCAACGTATATATCCTTCCATTCATAGTAATTCTGAACAGTTTTGAAAACAGCGTTGTTGTGCCAACACGACGCGAGTATTGATCCGTCATAACGATTGTAAATAGCATACATACTGTGATGTATACCTTTGATTGGAATTAAGATTCCAGGTTTTCCCTTGGCGTCCATCACAAGTCTCTAAAAACATTAGTTCTGCACGCATCGCTAGCTGAAATTTGTCCACAATTGTCCAAGTCAATTGTCAAGTCGGATTCAAAACGGAAAAATCTTTTGCAGATCAGGTGTGGTAGCGTAAACATGACCCAAACATGCCATTGCCAATTGCAACAATCCCCCTCAAAGGACATGGATGACATTAGCTTAAGTCAGTTAACAAAGAAGTATGCTGATATGACATATTTAATTGTCTGAAACAATTTTTGATATTAATTTAGTTGTTTTCATGATGTAAACGAGGTTAAGAGTATAAACGTTATCAAGTGTTATCGTGGTGTATGTAGTTAACCGATTGTTTAAACTTGATACGGCAGGAGTGTTAGGGAAAGATTAATTTTATTTGCGATATATAGTCAGTTTGGTTTGTTTTAACCAACATCGGACATTACTGACTCGATATAATTACCAAGTTTTGTCATCAAAGAATGACACCATCAATATGAAATTGGCTGTAGTAAGAAACGAATAAGTGTTTACTAAGCAAGATTTCAATCAGGCGAAAACTGAGAAAAGAAGAATAGAAGAACATAAGGTAAACATTCATTTGTTTAAACGTGAGATTAGTCATATATTAAAATTTGTTTTATACTTTAAAATACAAAATAGCGATATTATCACTAAAAACCGTTACAATGAAAGCTATGCCAAATATTATAAAAAATAGTTGGAACACTAAACTGTCTGAAATTATATAAACACATTCAATGGTGTAATGAACTGATATTTAATCTCACTCACGTTTTAGACATAAGTGTGCTATTACAGTTCACAACGCATGATACATTTCTCATACAATGATTATATGTTGCGTAAAAATGGTTACATTGATGTGCCCCTGTTGGTCGTTTTGCACATGATGAGTTTTTTGATGCCATCAAACATTTCTTTTCGGAACTTATATTTTCTTTTTATCGTTATATTAAGTGATAAACGATTATCGAGTACAATCGATAAATAGGCGCTGCCAATGTCATGCCGGCGACAACCAATAATGGTTGTCCAAAAATCGTTGTCGATTATGTTACCTTTTCCTTTAATTAATTTAGCAAGTTTTACATTAAAGATTCTTACTTTTCTTATTTCATCATTCTTCTGCCATACGCAGCCTACTCACAATTTGTGTCTGCATGACAACACTTAGCCAATATGATACTTAAAATAATAAATGTTAACCAAATTCATCATTGGTTTAATCCACTTGAGTCGTACATCCTCTCACATAACTCGTTCATCTATAATAATAACACTCAAAACAATACAAATAATTGGGAAGATAAAAACATCGATTTTAAAGGCGAACCACAAGTTACAAAGATACGATACGACAAAGCCGTATATTATACACATAGATACATTGTTGAACTAGATTTGAACGTTAAAATATTGAAGTAGTGGCTGTGTATGAAGTGAATACAATATTGCCGTTATAACATCATAAGTCTGTTAAATGATGAAAAACGCCAAGTCATCCTTGAAAAGATAATACATTTAAGCAAAACGTTTCTTCATATTAAAGGGATTCGGTCATGTTTGTAATATGCACTTTATACGACAAAATAATTGTATTCTTTGCAATTTCGGTATAAAATAGTACAGTAATTATATTTTAATAGTTTTTAGATGTATTGCCTTTAAAAAATTGTCTGAAACATATCCCTTCAAAAATACATGACTAATTCGGCAAAAAAGAAGGAATTAAAAAAATATAAAATTCACGTTTGTTCCTTGAAATCGGTTTCTTTTCGGAATTTGCTGTATTTAAAATATTTAAAACCACTTAATCCCCTCGAGTATACAATGCAATTATGCAAACTGTTTGTTTAGACTAATGTTGCATGGATATTGTTGCATGCATCATCAAAATATGACGCCTGTCAAAGGGGCGACCTAAATTGTTGACATATTGGTTGACCGAATAATATGTAACCAGAACCTTAACTATGTTTATTCACGAAAAGGGGCCAGTTATGGATATACTTGTAGTTTTCAGATTGGTATGGTGAATTAAGATAAGGTTGTTACCTTATGATGCGTATATTTGTTTAATCATTTACTTGTTGTTGTTGTGGATGTTTTTATTTTATTGTTGTTGATGTTGTTGTTGTTAT